>NC_057700.1:1980206-2143201 GCF_014466175.1 Vespula pensylvanica | reverse complement strand
CAGAGTAGTTGTCCGAGTGTAATGGGGATGAAATCAAATTTTTGCTCGACTTTGGTTATTACAGAGTTAGTCTCCATTCATATCCCGACGAGGGAACATCGTAGCTCTCTCATTCTACGCGTGAAATCTTATAATTTAAAACTTTTCGTTAATTTCAAATTTTGTTAAGTAAAATAAGATGAACAGTGTCCAATAAACAATTATTTAAACAATAGTACATTTGTTTAAACATTGAAAATACCTTATAATACGTGAAACTAAAAATAATTTCAATTTAATATTACAATACTTAAGAATTTTACTATCAGAGTAGTTGTCCGAGTGTAATGTGAATGAAAACAAATTTTTGCACGACTTTGTTTATTTCAGAGTTAGTTTCCTTTCGTACACCGGCGAGTGAGCATCGTAGCTCTCTCATTCTACGCGTGAAATCTTATAATTTAAAACTTTTCGTTAATTTTAAATTTTGTTAAGTAAAATAAGATGAACAGTGTACAATGAACAATTATTTAAACAATAGTATATTTGTTTAAACATTGAAAATACTTTATAATACGAGAAACTAAAAATAATTTCAATTTAATATTACAATACTTAAGAATTTTACTATCAGAGTAGTTGTCCGAGTGTAATGGGGATGAAATCAAATTTTTGCTCGACTTTGTTTATTTCAGAGTTAGTTCCCTTTCGTACACTTGCGAGTGAGCATCGTAGCTCTCTCATTCTACGCTTGAAATTTTATAATTTAAAACTTTTCGTTAATTTTAAATTTTATTAAGTAAAATAAGATGAACATTGTACAATGAACAATTATTTAAACAATAGTACATTTGTTTAAGCATTGCAAATACGTTATAATACGAGAAACTAAAAATAATTTTAATTTAATATTACAGTACTTAAGAATTTTACTATCAGAGTAGTTGGCCCAGTGTAATGTGAATGAAAACATATTTTTGCTCGACTATGTTTATTATAGAGTTTGTCTCCATTCATATCCCGACGAGGGAGCATCGTAGTTCTCCCATTCTTCGCGTGAAATCTTATAATTTAAAACTTTTCGTTAATTTTAAATTTTGTTAAGTAAAATAAGATGAACAGTGTACAATGAACAATTATTTAAACAATAGTACATTTGTTTAAACATTGCAAATACGTTATAATACGAGAAACTAAAAATAATTTTAATTTAATATTACAGTACTTAAGAATTTTACTATCAGAGTAGTTGTCCGAGTGTAATGTGAATGAAAACAAATTTTTGCGCGACTTTGTTTATTATAGAGTTAGTTTCCTTTCGTATCCCGACGAGTGAGCATCGTAGCTCTCTCTTTCTACACTTGGAAACTTATAAATTAAAACTTCATCATCTTGGGACAGTCTGCATTGTGGAAATTTGAACGAAGTGTTTTAGTGAGTATATTTTTATATTAAATATTTATTAAATAATTTCTTCAATTTATGAATATAGCATTGGTACTAATAATCTTATGTTTGTTTTTTTTTTGTTTCAGATCATTGGAGCAATCGCGTGTGAAGCAATGATGTAATCGTTTGTTTATACCGCTAGAAAAAAAATATCCCGAAGTAGGAGCAGTGTTATTCGTTCGCGTTTCGCGATTTAAACAAGTGAACTTGCGTCGGCTGCGTGCAATGCAGTCGTTAGAGTCAGTGTTTGTTCGTTAAGTTTTTGCTTTTTTAACAGTCGTACAGACTGCGTACATAAAAAATAGTAAAATTTCGCGTGGTAAATTCAGTGACCGCTCGTTAATAAATAACTATCGCGAATTAGAGTCAGTGCATCATTGAAGAGGAGTTCGACCAACATCGATGTCGTCCTACCTCATTTCAACCAGCTACGTATCATCCACCCTCAATTTCGACCTAAATCGCGGACGAGTGTTTTGGAGCCATCGCAGAACTTCTTAAGTAGTAAGTGAATTTTTAATTCTCTCCGATCATTCAATCATGTCGAGGACGAAATGTCTGAATCCGTGAGTGATTGATTGGTTGCAATTAATTAGTAGAAGTGCATTGAGTGACCACGAGTAATGGCTCGTTTCATCATCGATTTTTACACGCGAATACGTATACCAGCGTGGGTGTTAGCGGGAGCAATTAAAAGTCCTACGATGATGGACTTCGTTTGATTGCTCGAAATTTCGAATAGAAAATCGTTCGTGTTAGAGAACTGTCTATGTAACTGTCGATGTTGCTACGTTACTGTTACTCGTAAGCGGGTTACACCTTTCTCCGAATAGCATTGAGAGTCAGAATTCTCAGTTAGTTCATGTCACCGCAGGAATACGGATTTTAGAATAGAGTCATTGTCGATCTCGTGGGTCTCCAGAAGCAGCAACCTCCATGTGGTGAGACCTGGGTCGGTACTACTTGTGATACATCGAAATCAAATTCGATGCAAGTACTACCGGGCGAATGGCTGCTTAAATAGGATTTAACTATAGTTTAATTAGAAACTAAAATATAAAAGTTTCGTAAAAATTAACTAATACTTTACAATTGATCTGTTTTTGGAGAATTGTAATTTTAATATTAAAATTAATTTCGTAATATTTAAATATCACGAAAGTTCCTTAACGTTTCTCTTTCATATATGTTCTATTTATAAAAATCAAGTATTATTTAAAATATGAATATAAATATAAAATATTTAAATCTATAACGTTTTATTTCTTCCATTTGATTTTTGCTTACCTATTACAGAAATGTACTTCTTGTAAACAGTTCCACGTGAAAGAACGATAAGAGATTATTAAGAAGTCGACAGTAGGATGATTATACTTCTACTATCGAGAGAATATCGATATAGCAGGAAAGGAGCATCGAGAGAGAGAGAGAGAGAGAGAGAGAGAGTTTCATGCGACGCTTATTATTTACAAAGCCTCGGTATCGTTCTTTATATCCACAATACGTGCACGTTAATGCGGGTACCTCGGTTTCGAACAGCTTTCTCCATTGTTTCGAGATGCATCGAGTCGATCGATTCTGGACTAGTGAATATCGATGAAAAACATTTATTGCAAAGAGAAACAAAATAGTGGAGAAAAAAAATTGCTCAATTTCTGGGACAGACTATCGTCTACTCTTCTATCTTTTCTATCTCTTTTTTCTCTTTTTTCTTTCTTTTTTTCTTTTTCTTTCTTTTTTCTTTTTTTCATCGTAGTACAAAATATCGAACGAATCTCTCATCCTAATATCAATGGTATCTTTATATTCATTTGTATTTTCAGATCGTTAAGAATCTTGACGACCCTCCTTTAATATTCATCACACGCGACTAGGAAGAAGATTCTTAACGCGACGACGAATAAATCGATTCTATTTGCATCGATTATTTCTATATATTATAATAATAAGATCGTTAATGCAATATTGAGAATTTGTTCCAATTCTTAAAATTTTTATTAATATATTTTTTTATTAAAAAGAAAAAAAAGAAAATGATGAATACCAACGTACAATCTACTGGTACGTGTAATACTATTGAAATATTTCTAGAACGCAATGAATAGGTATCGTCAAGTTACAGCAAAGTGCGGTAGAAGAAACAACGAATAGAATGGTGAATAGAAATGGAGAGGAATAGAAATGGCGTATAAAATGAGAAAGAGTAAGATGTTATATACGAGCAAAGGGAATAGAGTGACAAAATGTTAGCTATGTAAAATGTGAAACGTGAATAGGTGAGCACAAGTTCTCGTCGATAAGAATTTCTGTAAATAGAACTTTGTATCGATATCTTACGGTTATCGACTAGTATAGTTTTACCTGTCAAAGACATTCTTTTTCTTTCTACTATTCTGTCTTTCTCTCTCTCTCTCTCTCTCTCTCTCTCTCTCTCTTTCTCTCTCTTTGTCTTTTCGTTACTATATATATGTATAACGAGAGACATTTAATTTTGCAAAATTTAAAAATGATATAGGTTTATAACTTTAAATTAGTTTAGAGATTCGAAGATTAACTTTGTTTTAATCGGAGTGAGATTATTTTTAAAGTAAAATTAGAAAGTATAATAATGTATTAACCTTTATTAACGTTAAATCTCATAGTTAACAATAGAGATGTATTGTACAGTTTTTCGAAGATATGTTTTGTTTAAATTTAGTTTAGAGACCGAATATCATCTAAAAGATTCGTGCGAAGGGAATTTCGTTTGCTTAGCATAATGCTTAATCTTATTGGTAAGCACGTAACTTTGATATAAACCGCTTATTTCATGAGAGATATCATGAGAATTAAAAAAAATCTTAATTTTTATAATAAAATTTTATAACATATAATTTAAAATTGATTCGAAATATGCGTGTGGTTTTTTTTTTTGACTCACTGATTATTATCGTTGATTTTTACGATTTATCGAGGATATTTTCGATTCGGTTAAAACAGTTTTATTCGTATATTTATCCAAGAGAAGAAAATTCACGCGTAAAAAGTATTTTTGCGAGGCTTTGTTAACGGGTGTGATTATATCGTAATACGATCGGTAGATGATATTTAGTTTCACGTGCTCGAGCTACCGTTATTTTATATATTTATCGTATATGAGTATATAGTATATAAAAAAAGAGAAAAGAAAAAAGAAAGAGAAAAAAGCATTAATTTTTCAAATAGCGATTATCTGTATCGTAGTTATTCCGTCACTAGCATCACCGTTGTTATACTTTGCTTTCTCTTGAAAATCGATTTAAATTAATTATCCGTTAGCAAAACACTACGTTACATATAAACTGTTTCGCACGTAACATGCGACGATTAATGGTTAAAAATGACACATCGAATTACAACAGTTCGTCAATGTTTCTCTTTTATATATACTCGATTGATAAAAATAAAGTATTATTTAAATATAAAATATGGTGACAAAATTTTGCGTTGCTTGTCAAGGATACGTACGATTTGTTCTAACAAGATAAAAATGAAAACAGAGATACTACATATAAGATCATATATTCCAATAAAGATGTTATCTAACATCATTTCTGATATTTTCGTCACGTACGTTGAGCCGATTTTTCAAGTCACGTATTCGTATATCTTATTTCATTTTATTTTGCTCGCGAAATTAATCCTTATAATTAATTTATATACGGAAGTTATGTACTATAAGTTATGTAAAATATTTTTAAAGAAAGAAAAACTGAATCAAGAATGATTGAAATAAAATACTTATAAAATAAAATGGGAAATATATATACTATATAAAATATATATGGGAAAAGATTATTTTTACAAATAAGATAAAACTAGAGAAAGAGAGAAGACGTTTAATCATAGTTCTCTTGGAGATGAAAGATGAATGAATAATTCATGTTTTAAGATTCATTAAATGTAAAAACATTTGTCAATGAGCGGGAGCAAGTTGTCATAAAGATAAAAGTTTGCATAACGAAAAGAAAATCAGTAGGAAAGGAAAGAGATAGAAACAAAAATACTCGAAATGACATTCGATTTTTGCTTGATAAATGCGATTCGATATTTGCATTTTGTTGACGGAGAAATAAACAAAATTTCGGAGGAGAATTTATGTGTTCTATGTTGTATGAATAAGAGATCTATGTATGTATGAATAAGAGAGAGGAAAGAAAAGAAAAAAAGAAAGAAAGAGAAAGACAGATGGAAAAGAAAGAAAGGAAAAAAAATATATATATTTAAATTTTTTACCTACGAATCGAGTCATTAAGCTTCACAGTGTATATATATATATATATGTTTTTTTCTTTTTAATAAAAAAAATGAAGATATAGAGGATTAAATATAATTAAACAATTTCCATTTCTTTCGACTTTAAAACGAGACGTATGAGAATATTTATTTGAGGATAATTCGAAAGTTCAAAAGGTCTGTTGCGATGCAATGTCGAGCCAAAACAAACTCGAGAGTTATATTTTTATATTGTATTATTAAAGTTATAGGGTCCACATAAGATTCTATCATTTCCATACGAGCAAAGATTTACAACGTTGAAAATTATAGTTTGAAGGTATAAAATTATTTTAACTCACGATTTTAACTCTAATTGCACGTATATATATTATAAATAAATATTCACGCCTTCAGAGAGAAAAAGTTTTCGTGGAATTTACGATTTATAGTATTATTAAGAAGTAACTGATATTTCATTTAAGCAATTTTTTCCTTGTGTATATAATTAAAAAAATTCGTATATTTTTTAGAAACACGCGAGATCTTGTTTTTACGGTGTAATAAAAATCTTTGAACGATTCATGGTATGCCATTCTCGATCCATGTTCTAAGGACGTTAATATTGAATTAAACTGGATAAGAATTTTTCCGCTGTTTATTTTGTTTTCTAATTAGATATCCATAATTTCTCTTATTGTTTATATTATCTTATTATAAAAAGTAATATATTTGAATCGCGTGTTTTATAAAATTCCTTGGAAAAATTCCTATATCAGTTTCAAGTAACCTTCGTATATTATATCTGGCAATTTTTAAACATCCGACTTAGAACGATCAATCTTTTAACGAAATAGAGAAGACAGATTACTAGTATTGCCGAGTACTCTAGTAGACCAAATAAGCAGGATAACGTTAAATTCGTGATCGTAAAGTGCTCGCGTGTCGCTTCAAATACCTAGAAAGGAATCGCTGTTCTTTATTACCATTCTGCATTTTATTTCGTGCTCTATACCCGTCTGCTACAATATTTCATCTACCTCGCAATAACTTCCTCCTTATCAAGGCTGAATTCACTTTTTATAGATGAAACTATATTATATTTTGCCTTGTGAATATCTTGCTAGATATTATAGATATATCACACATACGTATATACATATATATATACGTATATATATGTATATATGTACATATGTACGTGATAAGGTATTTAAATTGGAAAAAATTTTGATATTTTCAATAAAAATAATTTTATAAAGAAATTTTTCTACATTTTCTTTCATTAAGAAATACTGTAATTTCGTAGGTCCAATTTAAATGTCCCATCTTGTATATACATATATTGGAAATAACGTATTTAGTTATCGGAAATGAAATTATGAGGTTGAGGTTAAATTAGTGATATCGAGGATAAGTGTAAATGAGATAGAGCGAAGTTTGAATTTATTCCCGCATTTCTATGAGTTCTGTAAACTAGATTTTCTCATCGAAGATGCATCGGAAGGTTCACAACGACTAGGAACAGATGTCCATTTCTACGATCGATAGCTCCTGTTTGCGACAGGCAATCCAATGTGGTTTCGAAATTCTTCGACCTTTCGTCAACGTAGACGCGATCGACGGGTGAAAATGAGAGAAAAAGAAAAAGAGAGACGACGAGCGGCCATTGAAATATTTCCCTTTTCTTTTCTTTTCTTTTCTTTTTTTAGATAATCAATTTTTTTAATAAAACGAATACAGTAACTATCGGTACGAATACTTGTATTCGTTAAAACACGCGAGATTATATTATAATGTATACAAATTTCATTTCGATAAAATCACAACGGCGAATTCAGATTCATTTATTTTAAATATATTTACTGAGGGTAGTACAATTTATTCGAACAGATTAATCCAGGATATTATCAGGAGAATTGCAACATTGATCAAATTGATTTCATATGTAATGGATATGTAAGATAATATTTCCTCTAATTTTTAAATTATGTTGTTACATTTATTAATTATTCTGTTCTCTCGAATACAAATTTTTAGATTTTTGTAGAGAAGAGAAAAAAGATGTAAAAAATAAAAAGAAGAATGATAAGCAAAAAATATGTCACTAGTGTCATCAATTCATTCTAGGTTTTTTTATGCCAAATGTGTACTAATTTATGAACTTGTAAAAGGAAATATGAAAAAGTAACAATTACGCTATTCTTCAATATTCTCTTGACGCGTGAATTTTGTACGGATTCGTGAAGTGAATTCGAAACGTAAATTCATTTATTTAATGCCATGATGAAATAAAAGAAAGAAAAAAAAAAAAGAAAAAAGAAAAATTTATTTCTCGTTGTCGGCACTGAACACGTCCAAAAATTTACGATAAATAAGTTTTGTCGTAAACGTGTCAAAAATTTTTCTAACTACACTTCGTAGTATTTTTTGTTTCTCTCTTCTTTTCATTTTTACTCTTTCTTTCATTTTTTCCTTTCTCTCTCTCTCTCTCTCTCTCTCTCTCTCCCTCTCTCTCTCTCTCTCTCTCTCTCTCCATGCTTTCTTGTTTTATTCACACTAAAATTCAACGATCGCAATGCACGCTCTCGAATGCATTTATCGGGCGAATCAATTTAGATGAATCTTCTGGAAAATAATTCGTCGTGCTATATCGAACGATTCATTCATTTTGAGTTCAAAACAATATGCTACGTGCACTGAAATGTGTATTCCTCTCGACTGAGTTTGCTTCGCAACCCCAAACGAGAAATATTTCACGTGATCCAATTAATATTTTGCTATTAGATGTATATAGAATTAATTGTTACCGGAGTACGATTCTTTTTTTACCTTTTGTTCCATTATTTATTCTTTTATTCGTCTTTTTATTTGTTTCCCTTTTTTTTATAATCGTTATGATTTTTATTTCCTCATATTTCTTGTTTCAATTACGAGTGTTGATTGATCGAGTTACGATAGAAATGATTTAAAAAAAAAAATGTGAAATACAGAGAGACGTAACTAAATTCACACGTATAGGGTGAACCAAAGGTTCTTAGCTGATTTTAAAACTGAATTACTCTTTTTAGGCTTACAATTAGACTTGTAGTTTTACAATCTCTAGAAAAAATTATTTTGTATATCATCTACGTATTTTTGACTTTCATCCTATACTTTAATTTCGATACGTCAATTCAAGATTATCGGTAAAAAAAAGATGCATTAGGAAGTGTTGCGAATCGTTGACTATTAAATAAGTTATTCATTGCCATAAATAAATCAGACGAGTGTTCGAATAAAATGACTTAAGTATCTTGTTTGGTTTAACGAAAGAATACTATTCTCCTTTTACTGATTTATGAAATTAAAATCATTTTTAACAATGTAAGCAGAAGAGTGTTAACATTTCGAACAATAAAATTCCCTTCGAGAAACGTTAATCGCATCCTGTCGTGCCAAGTCTCAATAAAAAGGGCGAAGTCTCGTCGTCCATTTTCCACCACCGTGGTAAGCCTTGAGGGTTGGATTAATAAAATGGGATAAAGTTTCCCTACGGTACCATCTTGAAATGTTCTCGCGTATTTCACAAGAATTCCCACTAATACTTCGTCCGTGAAATTTTTGGCCATTTCATAGATTGTAAAACTCTAATTTTTGTAAACTACGGAGTTGTATTATATAGTACAAATTTGAAAAAATTCATATTTTTACTTTTACGACATTTTCAATAAAATATGAAGAATAATAAAAAATTTATCTTTACCTTTTCGTACGAATCTTTTCATTCATGAATAAAATATGAATGAAATAAAAATTTTTCAAATATTTTTTGTTTGATCATATATAAAGTTTTTAACTTAAATTATATAATTCGTACCAATTATTATGTTTATCAAAAAACAATATAAAATACAATGATATAATAATAACTATCATTAATGATTTATGTATGTAACTTAATATTAAATATTATGAACTTATTATGTTTTTTTATATTATCATAGTTATTAGTAGTAATATCATAATTATTAGTAATAATTGATAGGAAATTCTTAACATATTAATCGAAACTATAGATATAAAAAATGAAGTTGTTGGTATTGACAATCCATTGGTTTTCAAAAATTTCACGCTCGTCGGGAGTCAGCAAAAATGCTGGATCTTATAAAATCACGAAAGAAGGATCGTCGAGAGTTTCTCGAAGAATGTATCAAAGGCGAACATTCTTCGAGATGGCACGTTCGAATCGAAATATATCCGTGGTTTGATCTCGGAGTTTCTTTCTAACAGAGTTTATAAGTTCTCGATATCAGAATATTTTCAAACTAAATTTGAAATTGCAAAGACAGAATATAATATTCTGTCGGTATGTGAAAGAATTTTCCATAGCAGTATTTTCGAAATTTGTAGTGACTCAAAATCGATAACCTATTCTATATTAAAATATCAAGAATTCATATCGTATTAATAAAAATACATTCGTTATAAAACTTTTGATAATCCAAATCAGTATATACTTGGTTTCTAATTATTACTGATTTATTCAGTCAACTTAATGAATAATTCTCAATGAAAGAGGAAAGTCAAAGTTTCAGATTATTCACCGTGTACGTCGATTAATATTCAGTTGTATCTACAGAACACAAAATTTTAGTGATCTTTATTTATGATCTTATTTCATGGAGAAACCGACTCAAAAGTTCTCAGGATCCAAGCTCGCATATCGTGCGGATTAAAGTGTTTTAATTAGTAGGACGATGGTTTAATTTTGTTGTCGGTTGGTTTGTTTCTTCTTCGAAGAACGGTTAAAATAAAATTGCAAAACGTTTCTGTGCTATATAAATGCGTAACGAGATTATAGTAGAAAGGTTCACCTTGCATATATATATGTAGGCACATGTTCTTCGTTGAATACGAGTTGGTCAGATCTACCAGCTTATATGGCTTAGAGTCGAGCACGTATTTATAAAACGAGAGAGAAAGAGAGAAAGAGAGAAAGAGAGAAAAAGAGGAAAAAGATAGCTAATGTATTTCCTACCACCGAAAACTTAATGGAGTAAAATCCTGTGATCAATTCTATGAAATTCTGCTTGCACAACAACATTCATTTTCGTTCCATTTTTACAATAATATCGAACGAGTAATAAGAAATTTGATTAATTCATCTACGTATCTACTTATTTTCTATACATCTTTTATATTTAATCATAATCATGCAATTAACGTTTATATTCTCTTTTTAATTTTTCTAATTATATTATTCAATGTCCAATATCAAATTTTAAATTATTATTCGAATTTCTTCATTATTCGAGATTATTAGATGAAGTTTTAAGATCGACAACTAATCAACAGAAAATGGAGTTCTGTTTGAAAGCAATAATCTACCCCGAAGTGGTCTTTGCTTTTAATGATTATTAGTTCTATGAGGAAAAGAGAGAGAGAGAGAGAGAGAGAGAGAGATAACAAATTTTTTACTTCCATACCATTGAAACTTTCAAGCAACTTTCGATATCGTTTCGTTTCCAATTATGAGTGAAATGAACACCCCCAAGGAAATCTTATTTCGATAGTGAACATTTCAGGAAATTCAACGTCGTTTGATTCGTTCATAAGTGGTAGGTGGATCCCTCTCTGTGACTATGGTGGTGTCGGTGGTGTTGATTGTTCGTATTAAAGTTAGTTTCCGTAGTCACTAAGGTACAGTAACTCCTTCTGGTAATCGTCCGCCATGCTTTGTAACAAGCTTGCAAGATTATACTTTGCAAAGCATATAAACGAGATAAAACGAAATGAAACGACTTTCGGTCGTTAAATTTTAAATTTTGCATTCTCCACTCCAGTCGTTTTTATTTTTTTATCTTATTTTTTGTTTTCTTTTTTTAGTTAAGTACTTTTGAAATTCAAAGTATATTTAAGTACCTACTCTTTACCGTCTTTTCATTTCTTGCTTTTTCTTTTTTTTCTTTCTTTTTTTTTTTTTTTTTGAAATGCTCGATGAAAATCAAGTCCAGTTTACTCGGAATATATTTTTAAATACCTACTAATTTTTTCCTTTACAAGTATCATATCTGATATTTTTTATTACAAGGATAAGCATCTGTTGGAATATCGCGTGGTACCGTGAAGCTGAGCGAATGCATTTTGTGACCGCGGAAGAGAACTTTGAGTGGCAGTACGCTTAACTTCTTAAAACTAAGAAAGGTATCGCTAATTCTTAAGTAACGTCGAGTTCATGCTCCTCGAATGGAAAAGGGTAAAATAGAGATCTAGCGATAGTTTCGTCAAAAGAAGTTTATAATTTTCCTTCTTCTTAACTCATTTCAAAAGTTAATAACAAAATATTTCGTCTTTTTTTATTCATATTTCTTGATATCTACTACGATAAGTAGTACTCTAGCGAGTAGTAAGACTATGTTAATAGTAGATACCAGAATCGAAGTTTAATAAATTCATAAGAACGTCATAATTATTAATTTTTCTTTCTTCTTCGATCTTAATTGTATTAAAAAATTCAAATTTACGAATGCAAAGAGAACAAAAGGAAAAGAAAAAATAATGTGCTGTGAAATTCGAAAAACAAATTATTTTAATAAGAATCATTTATTAAAAGCATTTATTAATTGAATGAGAAATTAGAAGCTTTCGTTCGCAAAAGCTTTGTAGGTACTTGATAAATCGTACGTTTTCGATGTGTCGTGTGGTAACACGCATGAATTGCAACTTTCCATGAGAATCAATCGGACTGTTGTGCACGTAGACAGTACACAACTAGTATACCGTTTGTTATACACATCTATCGTTCGAGCTCTCACGTTCGTTCACAACCCAAAGCCCATCCTTTGATCGTAAGCGGTTGGAGATTCACGCGTCGCATCGTGCCATTCGGCGTAATAATCGTATCTATTTCTTTCTATTTTCTAAACGTTGCAAAAGGATTTCAGAGAGCCCTCTTTCAAAGTTGTTACTTTTTCTTATCCGATCGATTAATTAAAATACTATTCTATTCGATAGATCACTCGAGTTTCTTTCTTACTTCTTTTTGTTTTTCTTTTTCTTCGATTATGAAAATATATGAATGAATCGATATATAAAACTTTATGAGAACGATACAATTCAATTTCATATTTAAAGATATAATAAATTAGAAAGTTTGCGAAGTAATATTATAAATTGTTAATAAACTAAAGTTAACGGTATAAATTTGTCAGTATTTGAACATACTTTAACTATGATACATTCCGAAGAGATCAAAATTCCGGTTGAAAAGGCGACGTGAAGGTAAGTTTCCAGAGAGCTCGAACGAGTAGACTAGAATCAAGAAAAAAAAAAAAGAAAAGAAAGAAAAAAGCAAAAGATATGCTTCGTATTTGAAAAATGATCTGTATGTAAGTACGTCGAGGAATATGAAACGTGTTTCTACGATATCGACAAGTTACCTGTTTTAAGAACGGATTAATCAAACTGCACTCGGTGTGATTAATGTTATACGTAGGAGACTCTGAAAAATTCCCATGGTAAAAAGTTAAATAACATCAGTTGTTTAAATTTGTTTTTTTATAATAGATGATTTCAAATTCGTGGTTTACTCCATGATCGGATGAAAGAGAAAAAGGAAAAAGAGAAAGAGAGAGAGAAAATGTCAGGTGATGGTAAATTTTCTCGAGACTCCTTGCAAACGTCTATAAAAGTCGAGTACCTTTCCAGAAAATATGACCAAACGAAAAACTTTTCTCCTACGTATATTATATTTTTCTGGACTTATCTCTCTTTTCTCTGAGCCCTTTGCCCTTTTCTTCATTCAAACGTTGAAGAACTCGCTTTCTTATTTATGATTCTCAGTGGGGAACTTCTTTTTCTTTCTCTCTTTCTTTTTTTATTACCACAAAAGCGAAGGGATATTCTTGACGATAAAACAATAGATATTTCCCATACTATCAATTCTATTTTATTTAT
The DNA here is from genome assembly GCF_014466175.1 of Vespula pensylvanica. Taxonomy (NCBI): domain Eukaryota; kingdom Metazoa; phylum Arthropoda; class Insecta; order Hymenoptera; family Vespidae; genus Vespula; species Vespula pensylvanica. The sequence continues at coordinate 2,129,602 of NC_057700.1, read as the reverse complement.
TATAGCGACAGTATTGTTTTATATTAATGCCCTTGTTCCAATCTATCGTCAAATAATTGATACATTTAATTATTTTCTTTTGAAAGTATGAGTTTTAAAAAACTCCATTCCGCATGATACTTATACTTTTTTCCCATGATCTATGTATCAAGATCAATGAATTTACATATTTGCTGATCAATATATTCTTTTATCGCTACACTTTTTTTTTACTTTCTTTTTATTTTTTAAAGAAACAAGAAAAAAACAATTCGTCGTTTATTAATGTTTTTTCGATAACAACCTGATCGAGGTACTTACCTTTAATAAAGTCGACTGCCATTTCAAGTCCATAGGTGTCCTTGTCACAGTCATCGAGTATATGTGCGCCGATCTTGACACCCGGTATAATACCTTCATTAATATTAAGTCGATCAAGAGTGTAGAGCATTGCCTCGAGCGCTTGAATTCCACCTTGAGGCATTACGGGGCCACAAGTTATCGAGTCTTCTCTTTCATGGACCATCATCAGACCTCCCAAGAGAAGATCACCTTCGATCACAGCTTCCTTTTTGATTGGCCAAGTCTTTTGAAGGTACATCGAGGAATTTACCGAGCGATAATATTTACGCGCATGTCGAATCGAATGACGAGTTATTGGATTTTCCGAATAAATACGATTGGAACGTTGGGATCGATAATAAAGAGAAAAACTCTCTTGAATTTTCTTTTCCTCATTTTCCAATGGCACAAATGGTAGAGTCCAATCGATATCTCGAGCCTCCTTCGATAATTCGAAGGCTTGGTCGATTTTCGTCCAAGTGCCATCGCTGAAACCGATGACGATTAAAAATGATACCAGTATCGGTAGCTTCATGACTTCATAATCGCTTTTGGTTGATTTTTTTTCTTCTTTTTCTTTCTTTATTTTCCTTCTTTTCTTTCCTTTTCTATTTTCTTTTTCCTTTTTATTATGAGATTTGAAGAATCGATTCACGTTGCTTTTGACCGTCCTCTTTTATAATATTGCACTTAAACAATACACGTTCTAGTTCCTCTCTTTGAAATCGTCCGAGTTTTAATGAAAATGAAGAATCTTCATTGGAATAATTGTAGGGTGTTTCGAATGAAAATCGTAAAGGTCCGTGGAATTAGGCTAAATCGAGCTTAACCATAATCGTTCTAGTCGTGACCTCATTTTTGAGTTTCGTGAAATCGACAGGAGAGAGAGTATAAGGCCGTGTCACGCTTGTCGGCTGAACGGCACTTGGCGTGAATCTGGAATGAAGTTCGAGTTGGGGAAGAATTTCCGATGAAACTTTCCCTGCGACTTTTCCGATCTTCCTATTCTCTCGAGGATTTCGCACAGGATAAGGGTTTTCACGCAAAAGCAGAACGTATGATATACGTATATATGTATGTATATATATATATATATATATATATATATATATATATATATATATAGATAGATATAGATATATTTTTTTCCTTTTTTATTGTTGGAAATATATATTGCAAATCTCGGATTTGTTATTACACGTTTCTATTGAATATGTTTGTTTTAAGCGATACAGTATCTTTCATTGATATAATATCCCTTTATTTAATTTACAAATAGTCATTATATACCGTTTAATAAACTCGAATACTCTTTGTAATTTTCAAATCAAATTAATATATTATATGATAAAATTTTAAATTTTAAAAACTTTCGAGTTCCATATCGATTTATTAAATTCACCTCAATAATATTGCGTAATGAAGCAAATTTCATGAAACCATTTCATTTAATTTACAAGTAACCATTTTAGATTGATTAAAATCCTTTGAAACGATTATATTAATTTTGTTTAAAAACTAGAGACTTTTTTTCTTTCCCTTTTTTCCAGATCGAAATTGAAATGTGAAATTAAGCGTTCTGGCATTTCATTAATCCTGTGCAATAGCGTTCTTAAAAAACGCTTTTTTAATGAAGAGAATCTTAAGACACGATGGCTTATCTCGTAAAGTTCATTTTTCTTTGCAGGAAAGATGAGAAAACTTGGTGAGTAAGAGATGAGTGACTGTTTGATTTGATAACGAGAGCTTTGCGATAGAGTAATAATTGGCTCTGTCGAGGTAAAAAATTTCTCGTTACATCGTTAATCTTCCTCACGCGAAAATTGAAATTCCGTTTTTCTTTTTCCTTTGACGTAGATCTAAAGAAAGTTAACTCAATATCTACATACGTGCGAGTAGATATATGTATATATATATGTATATATTTAAAAATATCGAACTCAATCATTTTGTTATTCAGTAGGTATTTCCTTCAATAAGCTTTTCAAAATTTTATTATCGTCATTAGGATCCCGAAGACCCAAACGACACTTGGCACGCGATATTAGACAGAAGAGAAAAAGAAAAAGAGAGGGATATTGCCTGTCGAAGAATTCCGAGTAGAAAAACAAAGAAATATTTAAAGAGTAAACGTTTCATGATCGGAATGGTAAAGTGAGAATATTTTTTCTTCCTGACAATTCGAAAAGTAATGAAACTTGTTTACTTTTTAACACAATTTTATCATGCAATATTTAAATTTATTTCTTTCCACTTATTCCTTTTTATTGTTGATATAACTTTAATTTTAATCGATTATGCTATTAGATGTAAACGCAAAGGACATGTTATCGAATTAATTATTTTTTTCTTTTATTTTTTATCGACATTATTCTTCCTTCTTTTTCCTTTTTTTATTTCTTATTTGAAATATCGTATGTATATATACATATTTTTTTTCTTTTAATTGAATCACATTATAGAACGGTTATATGTATATTAATTTATATTAGGACTATCATGAGAATCGAAATCTTCATATTTTAGTTTTTTCTTGGATAAGTAATGTTCGAGCGAGATTGGAAATATTTCTATTCCGATTTGAAGAGATCCTCTTCCGATAAGTACATATTAGAAAACTCTATTTCTCTGTGCTCGTTTCTCGTCATACGTCGTGCTCGTGAAAAGAGCGAAAAGTTAGGTAAATCGCCGGAGGAAAGTTTTTTTCTCGATTCGATGAAAAGGCAGTGCTTGAATATTCATACGTCGTTGTACGATTGGATCGAAGGCTTGCGTGCAACGACTGACACTTCATTCAATATTTTGTTTCAACATTCGACAGCAAGATATTCCCAATAATAATTATAAATTTCGGAATATTGTGGAACAGTTTGGAATTGTCGAGTTAGCGTGATTCAGGCTAATGGAAAGTTCACGAAGGAAGTCTAATGAACGTCTCTTTCCGTCTAACTCAACGAAAGTTTTCTCAAGGGAGTACATTGAATCAAATTAATCGATTTCAAATGCAGTATAGAAGAGTAAGAATATTCCGATGATTATTCGTTAGAATTTTGATTAAGAACGCCAATTGAATGGAGAATTTAGATTCAAAGCATTCGAATTTGTTTATTTTCTTTAGACGATGTTATTCGAAATTTCTTCAAACTACAGATATTAGTATTGAAGCTTTCTCGTTAAGTTTTTGTGTCATCGTTTATTCATAAATTCTGTTTGAAAATCGAAATGAAAAATTCGACATTTCGAATAAGAGGAATTTTATTTGTTAATAAACAAGAAATAATTTTTCATTGAATATCGGAAGTAGAAAAGTTTTTTATCGCCTTCAATGGAAGAGAGCAATTACTTTTCTTTTTTCTCTTTTTTCATTTATTTCTTATTTCAATGGAAAAATATTTTTAATTGAATGATAAAAAAATTTTTCTGCGATCGAAAATATTTTTATTCTTAACAATTCTTCATTTATCTTCTTCAACGTTTCTTTGAAAACTTTCTCGCGAAGAAAGACGACAAACGAGGAAGCCTTTCTGATTAATTTACTCGATTTCATGTGAAAAAGTAAGATATTAAGGGCCGACTTTCGTTCCGAAACTTAGGTATACCCTATTAAATGAAAGAAAGTTGCCGCGTAGCAATTAAAAACTTGGATTCATTAATCACTTCGTTGGTTATTCTTTTTATTGGTTGTCGACTTGCTTCGTTAATTTTTTCATTTTTTATTTTTCTTTCTTTTCCGTTTTTTAACATATCTTTTCGACGTTACTATAACTTGTTGTAGGAATGTACCTGTTGCATCGAGAAAACATATTCTCTTTCTCCCTTTCTCTCACTCTCTCCCCTCTCCCTCTTTCTTCCAGTATTTTGTCGTAACTCGAAATGACCAAGTTTGAGGACTTATCCGAATGATTTAAGAAGTATATAGAGATTGAAACGATTTAAAAGCTAATAAAATATTTTATTTAATCATTCAAAATCGAATAGTAACAAAGATCGATCGATGTTAATCAACGATAAACGATGAACAATTCAAAATACATTAAACATTTGTAATAAATTGGACTATTCAAGTTTGAAATTTCGCTTTAAAGTACCATTTATTACGGCCAATCGCATTTGACGTTGTATTTCAATCTTGACGACCTTTCATTTCTGGATTATACATAGGATAGTAGAGGAAGATGAGCATTTGATAGAATCGGAAAAGGGTTAGGTACTGTTGGAATTTACCACCCTAATATGGATTAATTAACGATCGTGAAATGTTAGTCAGTTATCCCGTCTTTAATCCACGAACTCGCTGAATTTCTCGCATTACAAGATCGTTTCTTGGATATTGTTTAAAGTAATATTGCTTTTACACTTTCTATCTAAATCACATACTTTCCTTTCATTTTTTTACAATTGCATAAAATTCACGTGAAATATGCATTTAACGTAATTGAAAATTAAACACTTTGCTAATCATTTTCTAAAATATTTATATATTTTGTATTTATCTAAAGAACACGTTTATCGCTTACCATTAAAATATATATTTACATGTATGTATTACTATGATTATATCATCAAAACTAATTAACACGAGCTCATGTTTCGATTACAGTGTAGCACTCGATATGTCTATCGATGTAAAGAACATTAACTATCGAATTTACGGAAAGCCGATCTTTGTAATCCAGCTTTTGTCCCATTGTCATTTTACGAGGAAAGAAGACTGCACTATCGATTGATCACTATCATTTGTTGTCTACATCACAATGTTCGTGAAAATTAATCGAACTCGTGATTACATGTATCCGGTGATAGACATACACTATTCACTCTTTTTTTTTTCTTTTCTTTTTTTGTAAATGTCCGTAGTAAAGTAATAATAAATATTTTTTTTATTATTGTAATTAAAGCAAATGAATTAAAAAATTGTACGTTAATCTCTATTATAAAATTAACAATATTATTTCATATTAGTTGACATTTATTGAGTCTTATTAAATTTTTGTACTTTTATTTGTAACTTTTTAACACGTGCAGAATTCATGAAAAAACATTGTTGCTCTTGCCAATTGCTTTTATTTAATCTTTTTTATTTTTATTGGAGTATCTTCAGGATTTTTCAATTTAATTTACATTGTATCATAAACAAAACGATATGAACTGATATTTTTTTGCAGGTGCACGATTCATATATTTTGTGATAAAAAAAAAGAGTGAGAGGAGAAGAGAGATTGTGTTATCTTTTCGATCAACGAGTAGTCTAAAATTAAAGATACATATTAATTTTCGGAAAATTATGTTCGACATTAACTTTTGTTACTCTGTTCGAAAGATTAAAAGGTATAAATTAATAATAATAATAATAATAGTAATAATAAACTTTTCTTTTGCATCTTACTCGGAAAACTATCAATTAACTCATTTTATATTTCGACAATTTTTAAAACAACGTTTGTGTGTAACTCGAATGTCAAATGGATTTGTCATATTTTTTTCTTTTTAGAATCACTACTGTAAAAAATATTTTTTCGTTTGAACTTTCAATGGAAATCAAATTTGTTTTACTTTTTTCGAAATATTTCAAGATATTCAAGATCTAAAAATTGTTATTTCTCTATATCCGTGTTTATTCATGTGTGTACGTGCGCGTGCGTGCGTGCCTATTTTTCATTTCTCTTCGTCTGTCTATTTGTAGGAATTTTTTTAATTGAAAACCACATAGATAAAAAAAAAAGAATTTTGAAACTTTGAACGATTCAAATGGTCCATCAAAGGGACCAATCCAAATACTTTAAATTCCAATGGAAAACTTTGAACTAGTGCAATTGCTGATTAATTAACTTTATTCGTACGGTTTTATGATTGCACACTTGAAATTTCATTGTCTAATAAAAATAATGAAACCAGTACTATCGAGTTGGATTTGATAAATCGACAAAAATCTTATCAAACTTTTAATTAAGTATTTGATAAACGGTATATAATATAAAGTTAATTTATTATTTAACAAATCTCTATTTTTAATCGGAGCAAATTTTTCTTTTCTCTTTTCAAATTCAAATTAAAGACCGATACACTACATTTTTATTGAGTTAATTATATAAAGAACGTTAATTCTAATTTACTAATAATTATTTCGTAAAAGTAGGAAGATAAGAATCATGAGAAATAAACGAAACGAGTAAAATCGATGTGTTTATCAAAACTGATGCCACGCCTTGATCATAGATAAAGAAGGAAGACAGAGAGAGAGAGAGAGAGAGAGAGAACACCTGTTCGAGGATGGAGTGTGTCAAACTTTCTTACAATTTACGTACTTCACAATGATTCACATATAACGAGTCAACCTGTTGGATCCTTTTTCTTAGAAAAAACACTCAAATCGATCGGGAGAATGGGAGATCTACTTTTTTCTTTTTTTTTAACATGACTCACTTGTCATTCCTTCGATCGTTAACGTTCTCGAAAATGTAAGAAAAAGAAAACAAAAAGGAAATTGAAATGATAAACGAACGACGAAACCGTGATCGAAAGTGAATTCACTCGTCGAAAACTTCGAATCGAAAGATTTTACTCGATCGCACTATTTCGCTCGCGAGACGTAAATACTCGCGGTTGATATTTAAGGGTGATTTTTGAGAAACTAGTAAGGATAAAGACGATGATTTTTTTTCGATCATTTTTTTATGAGATCTCCATGAGATCATCATGCCGGTTTTGGAATCACGCGAGGAGCCGAAATATTAGTAGCACGCGCGGCCGGCTCTCCGCTGTGACACCCACTGACTGGCTCCGAGACTGCATCAACGCTACCCTCTGCGAACGTATCAACCCTCCTACTCTACCCTCTTGCTCTCTCTCTCTCTCTCTCTCTCTCTTTCTTTCTCTCTCTCTTTCTCTCTCTCTTTCTCTCTCAGAATCCCCTCTCTTATCACCAATAGTCTAGTCTCTTCCTTTTACTCTCTTATTCTTTCTCTGTCTCTGTTTCTCTCTCTCTCTCTCTCTCTCTCTCTCTCTCTCTCTCTCTCTCTGTCTGTCTATCTGTCTGTCTCTCTTTTTCTTTCTCTCATTACTTTGTATTGTTTTTTTATTCTTTTCGTCGAACTTTTTTTCATCATTACTATTTTTTCACTCGCACGCCCACACACACGTAATACATACGTATACGTCAGATTTCTAAAAAGCTAAATGTTCTATTATGCTTAGTTATCTAATTATCGTCAAACTGATATAATGCAGAGTTGATTACTGTCGAATTGATTTTGTAAAAATCAATATATCTATCTGATACCTTTTATAATTTCTTGTGGATTAAAGATTAAAAGAGAATTTATTGAATTATTTTTCACATCGGACTTTTATTCAAGGAAATATGCTATTGATCATAGAAAAAAATTTGATAATCGTTTTATATAAAATACAGCAATTTGATTGATTTTCTCTGCTATTTTAAAAATCAATGATCTTGAAGTTTTTAATCGCATGAGTTTATAGATTTCCAACTATATTTGAAAACGAATGCTATAGATCGGCACGTATAGAGGATATTTTTGTGCATGGAATTCTCAAACATTTTTTGAAGTAAAGGTTGTACACGTGTATAAATGAAAAAAAAAGGGAGATGATATTTGAAGTGTGGTTGAAAAATAAAGTTCCAAAAAAGTTAGTTGGAATATTTGTGAAAAGTGTTTTTAATGGGACAGCTGAACTTTTAATTATATTGAGTTCTTTTTTTTTATGATACTCTAGTACACAGAAAATTATTAAATTCATATAATTTTCTTTTAACAAAGAAAAGTACGATCGGAATTTTCTCTTGATTTTTATTTCGTTGTTTATTTTATTAAAACATATTTTGGACGATAATTGGGCATTTTGATGAGATATATTTTTTGTTCTGTTCATTTTCCTGAATTTATACTCAGTGGCAATTTAAATTGTTATTTTTTAATTTCACAGATAAAAAAACATAGACATTTATTAAATAATTCATCACGAGCAAATAGAAATGCATGTATGCATGTAGGATTAAATAGAAAAAAAATTCCTCCGATAAATAAAAAGTTTGCCAAAGAAGTAGTAATTAAAAAATTCAAAAAAACTGACGAAGTAGTATCCTGCTACTATTAATATTTATTTGAACATTTCTATTTATTATCTGTTTATTTTTACTATACAATTTTTCTCTATCTTTTTATACTACTTTTTTGTCTCGTTTTTATTGATGACATTTTATATCTGGTCAATAGTACTGACATCAATAAGAAGTACCTATAGAATACTCAATTCTTTATCTTTTTTTTTTGTTTTTTTTCCCCCATTATTTTTTGCAATTTCTTTTGCTCTCGTTCCGATAGAAGACGCGAAGAGGTACATAGAGTGGACGTTATATCCGCGAAGCGTGACAAATCGATCGAGAACTTTCATAACGGAGACAGATCCTTCAGTTTAAGCCGACTCTTGGTGATAGCAACCGAAGTCTCGCCTCGATGGCTCTGTCGTGAGAGGAAGTGGATAGGAAATAATGGAAGATCATAACGGATCGACGATCGGTTTTGCGATGAAAAAATATTTTATTTTACACTTCATGAGAACTTCATGCTATCTATAGTATTAGAAAAATATCGATCACGAAAGAAGTAAACTTAATGTGTTAGTGAAAATTAGATTTAGTTAAGTGAATCTGTTGTAAAGATTATTTACAATCGACGTTATATATTGTACAGCTTTTAAAACATTAATTATTACTAATTATTTACGTGTTATTGTTATATATATATAAAGTTACATAAATTTTTGCAATTTATATAATATAATTCTAAATTTGATATTATTACTTCTAAATGTTTAACTGTGAAGAAAAACGCGTATCAAGAAAAAAAAAAATAAAAAAAGCACGAGCCTCAGGGGGGAAAGAAATCTGATGGGAATTTCGTTAATGAGTCTGACGAAATCGAGGAAGTAGAGAAATATACGTGACAACGCAAACTCATCGTGTGAGGTGTGAGTGTGAGTTTTTAACGTTCAGTAAAAAAAGAAAAACCAAGAGAACAAAAATACCAACAAAGAACAAACAAAACAAAGATAAAAAAAAACAAAGAAAAGAAAAAAAAAGAAACGTAACGTTTTTCTAGTATTTTATAGTTTCATTTTGGAGTACTCTCGTATGAAGGGTTGAACGTTACATGGCATGTGGACAGGACCGATTTTTCCTGACTCTTTTTTGAGCTGGACAATTTCTAACCTCCCTTATCTTTAGGGGTAGAAGAGGGTAGAAATCCTTTTTCAATTTGAAAAGAAACTTTTTTTCTTTTCACGAGTTCCATGCTTTACTAGATGGTTCACAAACGCGAGCGACCGAGCGAGACTTTTCCATTCGTTAATGAGAACGTTCTGTTCCCCTAACACCGTTGATATCTTCCTACTTATCTAACGTGCTTATCAAACACACAGAGTAGTAGTCCTATGACCGCGAGACCCCTCCCACTTCTGCACCTCACCCCACTCCCCCATACTCCACCCTCAATCACCTATTGCCACAGTGCTCATTCATGTGCCAGTGTGCCTAGTGTGCTAGTGTGCTTAGTTCAGCTGTGATATCTCGCAAGTCCGACACTTTGTCGCTTTCACGCGGAACGACCTCATTTTTCTTCTCTAAAGGAAAACCATTCCGTGCTGGTGGATGGTAAAAAGTCGATATAACTGTCGAAATATTGTAAAGAATGGTCTTACCAAGGCGATCGAAACTCATTACTTGATCTTCGCTTTGAATGTCTCGCAGGCTTCCTTTAAACATTTTTTTTTCTTCTTTATTTTTGTTTTTTTCTTTTTCTTTTTCTCTTTGTTTCCTTTTTTCTTTCTTTTTTTCTTTTTTAAGAGATAATTCATTATTACAGTCAGCAAGAAATCTTCTTGATAGTTTTTAAAGAAATACATAGCAATCGAAACTCTTTAATTTTCTTACTAGAGGAGTTTTCGATGATCTAAGTTAAAACTATCAAGATGAAAATTCTTCTCGCTGATCTTTTTGGTTTCAAGAGAATACATAGTTTAATTCCTTGGTTAGTTTTAACAAGTAAAAATTAGATTTTCAGAGAATAGTCTACTAAAAGATTAAAGCTCGTAATCCGATTTTTGGTTTAAAAGATCCTTCGACCAACTTTCTAATGATTTTTTTTAACTCCTACTATTAACAGTTAATCTCTATTATGGTTTCAAGAAGAAGCACAGCAATCAAATTATCTTTTTATGACGTTCTCGACTAACAGAGTTAGAAAAAAAAAACCAGATATCTCTTTTCATGATGTTTTTAGGTTTCAAAAGAATTTTTTCAATTCTTATTTCATTATAAAGGACATTAATGAATTAGATCTTTGAGAAATTTTAGTGAAAATTTTATGGTTTCTACCAAAGAAGAAAATTGATTAATTTCTCGAGCTTCGTTTTAAACAGCAAGAATTGAATTCTTTGGACGATATCAGGGTCGAGCTTGGATGACGAAATTTCTTATATAACTTGGCACCTAGCCAGAGACATAATTTAATTTAATAGCGAACTAAAGGTAATTTCCACGACGGTGCGACATCTGTTTCTTACGAAATTATGTTCCACGACTTTGCGTGGAAGTTCGTTGGCCGGTCGACAGAAAGCTTTTGCTATTGAACCTGGAAAGGAAATTGCCCAATTTGGTCTAACGGAACTTTGTGTATACCTTCGTTTCCTTCGCTCGAACGATTTAACAATCTACTAGACTGAAAAGCTTTTCCACCTTGCAAACAACAATAATCGATATGCAAGAACGATTACGTGCCCTCTAACGATATTATTCATTACATTTTATTATTAAAATCAAATTGTATTAGATATAACAAGATTCATTGCGATACGTTATTGTGTTAATCACGAAAGATTCATAAATTTTCGTAACATATTTAAAAACGAGATCTATCTAGAAAAAATTGACTCACTCCGATTGACTTCTTTCAATTCTCATTGTCTCAGGATTAATTCTGGTTAGAAATAATCATGTAATCAAAGTCCTTCCTTCTGAAGAATAGGATCGCAAAATGCACAATTGGTATCACAATACCAGTTGTGCCATTGTATTTGAATGTCTCACGAAATACATTAGATTGATAACGTTAAACGAGCATTATTCCGGTGTAACGAGGCAGAAGGCACACGCGATTCTAATGTCTAAGAAATATATAAGAGTCCTTTTAATCGTTGTCGAAGTTTTCGAAGAATCGTGAATTAGAGCATTAGATAGAATGAAAGAGCTGGTTGGGATAATGGGAATTAATTCAATGAAAGTTCTCTGCCGGGTACTCGTTTAAGACTAGACGAAGCCAAAGAGCATAGAAGCGAAGCTTCCGTTGAGATCTTAATGCAGGTTGCGTTCGTAGTTTCATTGTTCGGTAGTAGCTAACCTTCGAAATTCGAAACTGTATCGGTAATTTAGCCGAGAGTAATCGTTCTGGAAAGTTATTAATATTGGTTGTAGTAGTATTGGTAAGAGGGTGAGGGAGAACGACAGGGAGAAAAAGAGAGAGAGAGAGAGAGAGAGAGAGAGAGAGAGAGAAACAAACACAGAAGAGCATATAATCCATTTGTAAGGTACCCTTCTAATATCCATAAAAAAGACATTAAATTAGCATAAGTCATAGCAGGGTATAAAAATAATAAAAAATAGGGTAAAATTTATTTCCTCGTCCATCCGATGAAATCTCAGAGAAATAATTCCGCTTTATCTCCCGTTGAAATTTTACAAATTTACGGAGGTAGATAATATCTATTGAGGATATACAATTCTCTGCTGTTAAGACTGGTGTAATCCTTTTGTGTTATCTAATCGACTACTACCATAATGTTTTCTTGGATAATTTGAAGAGGCTTCTAGATCTAAAACACGAGGAAATAGAGAAAGGGAAAGATTGAAATTTTCTTAAGCAATCACGAATAATAACACGCTGGCGGTGGAGCATTTAACAGAAGTCAGACTATCTCTGTAAGAGTCATTCTTAGTAGGATTTATCGTCAAGGTGCAAGGCTTCCGGCACGAATTTCCGAAGCCACCTCGCCGTCTGCCTCTCCTCGTAAGAGGATACCCTTAAGTAACTGCGCAAAAACACGCCTAATCTATTTTCCATGCACACCCGTTACACTATACCAGTCTCTCGAACGTGATTCCTATCGTTTCGGCGGAAGGTAGCTTTAAAAATGGGTAGTAGCATCTTTTTTTTCTTTTTCTCTTTTCCTCGATTTTTATCCCCCTTTCTTTCTTTCTTTCTTTCTTTCTATCTTTTCTTTTTTTTCTTTTTTTTCCCTTTTTTCTTTTTTTTCTTTCTTTCTTTCTTTCTTTTCTCTACTCTTTCTTCTTTCTTTTTTACCTCTACCTTTTGTTCATACAACAGCACTCGTGGCTCCAATCCATTCCGTTTCTTCTACTTCAACGCGTTTTATATCCTTCCTTTTCCCCCCGTTTCCTTTCTCTACTTTTATTTCAACTTCAATCTTCAATCACGTTCCCCTTTTCACGCCTCTCGCATATTTGCAATTAAAGAAGAATTGCTACCTCGTGTTTCTCTATCGATGCAACTTAGGTCAACATCGATTAATGCTTCTGATCTGTTCGAAACATTTCGGGAATGGTGCACTATGCATTTATCTCACGTTTTAGAAGGAGAGAGAGGGAGAGAGAGAGAGAGAGAGAGAGAGAGAGAGAGAGAGAGATGCTTACAATTAATACTACAACTGAACGGAAGGTGGTTGAATCAGACAATAAATCTCGAAACTATACTATCGAAACTAGAGTATTCTCTCTCTCTGTCTCTCTGTCTCTTGTAGAATTTCAATTAATATTTGGAAATTGTTTTAGTCGTGGGAAACCAGTATGAATTGATAAAAATATTGAAAATTGTTCAACTAGTTTTTCTATCTCTCTGCCTCTCTCTTTCTCTCTTTTTCTCTCTCACTTTCTTGTATAGAACTTCAATTAACATTACGAAACTGTTCTGGTTATGAGAAACCACTGTGAAATGATAAAAAAGAATTTTGAAAAGTTTCCAACACAGTAAATCCCTTTTGACCGAATTCAAGAGATAGACTTCTACGGATTAAGACTTAGTTTAAGAAGAAAGAGAGTAGAAAAGAATGAAGAAAGGTCGATTGTAAGGTTACTGTTCGTGTTTGAGAAATACTGGGAAGAGGTCTTTGCGTTCTTTAAATCGTTTTATCCCTTTGAAGGGAGAAAGTGATAACGTGTTGCCGATGAAACTAACAATTGGAAGACTGCAGATATTTGCGAGAATTTTTCAAAGACTTTTCCTTTTTTCTTTCTTCTTTGAACTTTTTATCGAAGGATTGGTAAAGATGAAAAACTCTCTTTCTCTCCCTTTCTCTTTCTTTCTCTTTCTCTCCGCCTATCTCTTTATCTATCTATCTATATCTCTTAAAATTTTTATTATTGACATCTTACGTTTTTAATTCTTTGAACCATTTTCTGAAATAAAGTAAATTATTTACATTAGTAAAAATTTAAAAGTAAGCTTTTATTAAAACTCCACATTTTCAAATTTAATTATTTTTCTTCTTCCGTTTTGTTTTTTCTTACATAGAATATAACACACAACATTATTTTAGAAACCGTGCGAAGGCTATAAAGTACTCTTAACTAACATGGTATGTACTTATGAAGTACTCAAGAGAGAAAAAAAGAGAGAACGAGAGAAGGGGAAAGAGAAAAATTGCAATAAAAAGTGGTTGTGTATTCTCTAATAGCCTACGGAAGGTTTGTTTTAAGAGTCATTAAGGTGTTTCTTGCTTAATGAGAGCACAAGCTTTCATTTTACTCACAGATTTTTACTTTCATTTTACACAGATTTATATTTACATCACTTCGTATATATTTCCTTGCTCTCACGTCGATTTTTAAGACGAATCTTATAAAACATTTTTTTTTTGTGTTGAACAAAAAAAGAAATAATAGGAAGTGACATTGTTTAAATGTTCTTTTAGGTATAATTCCATTTAAAATCTGATTTTGTGTTATACACGTAAGAAAAACGAGTTTCTTACAAAACGCTTCATTTTTTACTTATTTCTCTTTTTATTTTCTTTCAGTTTACTTGTTTTAAGAACAGAAAGAATTTTTAGCACAGCTTTCAGAGTTTTGTTTTTATTTCCTTTCTGAAAATACATCATACGGAGATTATTGAATGTTAGTGGAAAATCGAAAGGTACAATCGATAATAAATCACAAGGCTGAATTTCACGCTTGCAAAAGCCGAATGGTTTGGATTGTTTGATATATCGATAAAATATATATACATATATATGCGCATATGTGCGTATGTGTGTATTATATACACAGGGTGTTTCGCCTAACGATAGCTACCATTTTTTAAGCATTTCCTGTAGTACCAGAACAAATGTTTAAAACAAAAAGTCGTCAGTGCTCGCTCGTCAATAAATTACAAAAATAAAAATTGTAAAAAAAACAATTTTTGCTATAAAAATATCAAGATCGCTTTCGTTCTTTTCTTTTTTTTTTTTTTTTTTTTTAATGGCACCATATAACTTTTTCTACGCGGTATTGTAGGTGACATTGAGACAAATGATGTAGGATGGTGGTACATTTCTTCAATAACTCGTTGGGAAAATCATTTTTAATGTAATAAGGGTTCTTATGAACGTGAACATGGATATGGACATGGATGTGAAACATTCCTCTGTATATACGTTCTAGAAAGAACAAAAGGGAAGAAGAAATGATGAAATATTATTATTATTATCAAGCTCTCTATCAAGCTCGACGTTATTAGATTTCGACGTTTTTTTTTCTTTCTGTTCTTTCTCTCTTTTTCTCTCTTTCTCTCTCTCTCTCTTTTTCTGTCCTCGATTAATTAACAAATGAGATATATATTGTCGGTAGAAAAATTCTTTACTCGAAAATAATTTATAATCGTTAATTATATGAAAAGTAATATTTAACAGTCTGACAAATTTCTCGTATTTCGAACTATGATGGTAGCTCATAACATTATCTATTTCGCATCGTTTCACTGCTCTTTAGAATAATTTCTGAAACAAACGTGCTGCGGTTATACTCTCTGAAGTTATATTCACAACTCTGCTTCTTTATCACACGTTGGTCTTTAGTATTTCACTTCAGTGCAAATCTGGTGAAAATGAAACGAGTATAAAGCAAGTGAATAGAAAATAACCATGTGATGCATAAGTTTTTGCGATTATTATATGCGTCTTTTAAAGAGGAAACATATTAAAACAAAAGTGAAAAGAATTATTTAATCTTTTCATGGTTAATCAAACGGAATTTTCGTGTTAATTGGAACTATATACTCTGTGAAAGTGTATTTATGATATGAAAGCTCTTAAATGTTATTTTAAATTAATACAAATATTTTTATTTTTCTATTAAGTGTATTCATTCATTATATAAGAATAATTAACAAATTATAGTATGCATGTATACATATATTAATTAAATTGTCTTAGTCAATAAGAAAATGAGATGTACTATCAATCGTTAATATATGTACAATTCGTTTTTACTTACTAATCAAAAAAACGCGAATTAAATAATTTTTTAATGATTACATCTTGGTGAGAAATTATAGATTTATTTCGTAAAAGTTTTTTCTATCTTTTCTATACATTACTGATTATATAAAAGTAGATGCTCATGCTGTTTATCTATTATTTTCGACGCAGAATAGAAAATGTACGTTTTAAGATCGAGAATCATAAAAAAAAGATACATGGAAAAAGCTCCAGGTTATTTTCTTATCATTCCTGGATAGAGACATAATCGTCGTCATTTTATAGAATTTCAACGTGGAACGTCTCTCGATTATCAAATAGAAATCAGGATATATGTAAAAAAAAAATGTCAAACATTAAGAAATTTCCTTCATTTCTGTCGATTGAATATTCCAAATAAAATAAATATTTTTTTGCATTATTAGTATCAAATTCAATAATTTCAAACGTAGGGATATAAAGAATTTTGTTTATCTCATTGAATTAATTTTTTATTGTTTTTATTGTTATTATTGATATAAAATCTCGATTTTATATTAAATATCGTTTTGAAGTGAATTATTCTCTTTGATATTCATTCGACAATGTTACATTTCTTTTTTCTTCATTGTATACTTTATATTTATTTTTAATTGTTCATTAAATTGATTCATTTAAATTGAATGTTAATTAAATGTACATTTGATTTGTATTTCGAATAATTACGATATTTATTTGTTTTTAAATTCATCTGTTTTACATGATTTTCTGCATGTTTCCAATATTGATTTTAAAGAAAAATGAAGGTAATTCTTCTGATGGTAATATTAACTTTTCCAATATCTCTACGTTGTACGTGATCAACTAGTCACTACAAGTAGTTTTCGTTCGTGACTGGACTTGTCGAATCCCTCGAAAGTACTCGCTAGAGAAGTATTCAAGAACGATTAGAGGAAATGGATATATTGTCAGGAAGTTCAGTCGCATGCAAACGACAGTTCAAACTGAGTTCTTCGAACGGTTTTGCTACTTCGATTTTACTATTACGAGCATGTGGTTGCTAAAGTGTCAGCCACTCTAATGCATAAAACAAAAAAGTATTTTACAAATACTATTTTATAAAAATTAATTGATCAAGAATTATTTATATGCCAAATACGATCACGTTCAATAATAATGTTATAAAAAAGAAAAGATAAATTCAAAGAGAAAAGAAAGAATTTTTATAGGAATGGCTTGAGTAATTTCGTTAAATTGTTCGTAAGAGTAACGATCTGACGCAAAATCGATAAAAGTCATTACCATTTAGCACGATTGCTCCTTTGAAAAACATAAATTTAACTTTTAATTGTTCGGTGTAATTTGCTATGGTCAGGAAAAAACGACAATTCGATTTTTCATCCTTTCCTTATTTTATTCGTTCCTGTTTCTACTGCTATCATCGATTTTTCGTATACATATGTGATTGATTATTCAATAATTACATGATTTTATCTTATCTTCTTACTATGTATATTAGTATATGGGGTAAGAATATAGGATAAAATAAATATATTAATTCATCGATTTATCAATTTATCAATTCATAGTTATGGAACTATGGTAATTTGAAATTTCCCATTTTTGAAATTTATACCAACAGTAGGAAAACAGTTTTATGATACCACAAATTGTTGGTAACTAATCGACATCAATTATCGAGTAACTTGTTATCTTATCATGATAAAAATTGGGGAAATTGATGGAAATTTATCGACGTACAGTCGAGAACGATTTAGTACCTTACCGACTTCTGATAACTTATCAATACGTGGCAGAAACTGTTTTTATCGACGTATTAAATTTCGAAGATGCATTTCTTTTTTAATTTTTTGAAAGTTTCACGACTACGAACTATTATTTAAAATCGGAAAAGTTAAAATTATTTTTTAAACGAACAAACATTAGATAAAAGACAAATTTTTTCGCTGGAAAGACATCAGTTCTCAGAGAATCTGCATTTCACAGTGCTTTATCTTCCTGAAATACTCGTGATAAAAGCTCGAACATAAAACTCGACATTGTAATATTTTCTCGTCGCTCCAACCTTTTCTACGTAGAAATCGTTGAAATTCTATGGTAGAAAAAGAAAGAAGAGGAAAGATAAATTGGATTCGAAAATGCATGAGAGAATTTTCGCGCATTTCATGAGAAATATTCTACTTGCAAGCATAATCGGGAGAAATACACTTTCATTAGGTTTATATTATTCATTCGCGAATACTTTCCGAAATGGCTTCAGCCAAATTTTTTGTGAATCTGCGAGAATACCTCGTACTATATTTGTCAAAGGAAAGTTTGATCCTTTAAGTCATGAAGCATAACGCAATACTCGCCTTCAACGATGCTTAACTGTGTTTCCCTCGTAACTGTCGGAAGTTCATCGCTTTTAACGTTTAACGTTGATAGCTTTCGAGGATCAACCGAGCCATGAGGCGAGAATTTAACTCGAGCAAGAATATTTAAACGTAGTATAAGAAAATGCTGTATGAAATCGAAGTAACGTATCAGTAAATTTGTAAATTTGTAAACTTTGTAGATGAATGGATATACATGCACTTTTACGAATGCGCCTACGTGGAATCATTTGATTTATTTAACTACTTTTTTTCTGGCACATATACGTTTCAAAGATTAATTATTTTCTCGATAATAAAAAAACAGTCGAATTCGATCCAACAGTTACACCTAGATAATTAACAAGCCAAACATAAACCTTAACACGATGAATTAACTTACCCTTGATAAAATCTACCGCCATTTCTAAACCATAGGTATCCTTATCGCAGTCGTCGAGTATGTGTGCTCCTATCTTGACCCCAGGAACGGTTTGTGCTTGGTTAAGTCTGTCCAGAGTATAGAGCATAGCCTCTAATGCTTGAACACCACCCTGCGGCATAACGGGACCACAAGTTATCGAGTCTTCTCTTTCGTGAACCATCATTAAACCTCCTAAAACGAGGTCACCTTCGACCACTGCGCTATGTTTCACTGGCCACTGATCCATTATCGTTGAGTTATGAATGACACTAATCGATTGTTTCGTAGAAACGTTGGCAATAATTGCCTCTTCCGAAGAAACCGTAGTCCACTTTGAAACTGCACTGTCGTATTTTTTATTCAAAATATTCTCTATCGTCGACGTAGTTGCGATCGTATCGATCCAATCGGAAGGAAATTTCAACTTTGGGGAATTATCGATCCATTGGGGGGATACATCAGCGAGAGGACTAGTAATCCCTTCGATCTCGACATTAGAAATTGATCGATCGGAGAAACTGCTTGGAATTCTGTTCGTCCTTTCGGAATTCTCCGACATGGAAATATCCGTCGTTTCCATGGAATTTCCTCGAAGCCAGGAAGTTTCGAAGTTTTCTTGGGATATTGTGATCGAATCGATTCCATCCCTTCCGGATCTATTCGAGCTTCTAGGAAAATCTGTCGTCTGGTCACTATTTCCTATCAACTCGTTCGATTCGAAACGTTTCTTTTTGGAAAACATTGTATTTGATTCGATTGATCCTTCGACTGTTTCTTTCAATCGTTCCACGTTAAAATGACTTTCTCGTTTCGTCTCTTTTATTTCCTCTGAAATATCTTTCGCCGAAGTTGAAAAGTCCAATGCGAATTTATTTTCGATTATTGGTAGCTTCGTCGTTTTAACTTTCATTTTATAGCTGCTTATTTCAGGATTTTCCGTTTTTAGAGTTCCATTTTTCTCGTCTAAGGTAACCATAGAGAACTTTAATGGCGTCAATTCTGGAAAATCGTTGAACGAAATAGTCGTATCTTCTACGAGTCCTTCGTCTTTTAGCGACAAATTCCATTGAGAATCTTTGTTTCTTATCTTCTTCTCGTAGTAACGCCTCTTCTCGTTGTCCTCCTCTTGCATCTTCCAATCACTTCTCGGATTCTCCTTTAACTCTCCCCTTTTCGTATCCTTCGGAAAATGAGGATGAGAATTGTCGAGTGATGTTGGATCTACGAAATCTTCTACAGGATCACGAACGTTCCTATCAAAATCCTTGGAAGAGTCAGCTCGGCCACTGCTTTCGAGGATGGACATCCTACTCGAGTTTACCCGGTCGGAATCGAACGTATCGTATTTCCGATATGTCGAATTCCAGGATGCCGAGGTAACGTTCACGATCCTTGCTGTACCTTCTATTTCTTTTCTGTCTTCATCCCTGTTAAAACTCAAAGGAACAATCTTTAAGGTTTCCTCCTCTCCCATAGAATTTATCGGAGGACGGACTAGGACCGTTCCTTCTTCTCGTTTGAAATCTAAACTTTCATTTCTCATTTCTTTCATTCCAACATTTTTCACCTCGCGCGGAAACGAATCGCCGACGTAATGTTCCTCCTTCGAATAGTTTCGAGATCTTACCGCCAGATCAAAGTGTCCTGTCAATTCGGACGATTCTTCATTCGAACGAATTTCGTTTATGACTTTTCCCATGTCCCTTCTCGATTTACCTTGCTTTACGTCGAAAACGTCCGCAGGAACATCGTCCGATGACTCTAAATCCAAATATGCTTTCTCCCTCCACTTTTTCTTTTTATCTGCAATCGGAGGACGTCTTATTCCCTTCCACATTGTCCCGACTTCTTTGTTCTCAGTTTCCTTTCTCGAACGAATTTCTATCGCATTTCCTTCCTTCGAGTCCGCATTATCTACGTGCCAAAGACCAACCGAATCCTTCGGGACTTCTTCACGATTAGAAGCCATCATGGAAGATTCTTCCTCTACTTTTCGCGACAACTTCATCGTCTCTTTTGTCAGATAAGGAGCATTTACGTCTTCCGAAAAGTTATCGACATCTCGACGATCTCGAACCAAGCTTCTTACGTATTTCCTAAAATTCATTCTTTTCTTTCGCGAATCTTTAACTTCTTCTACATTTCTATCGAATTCCTTTTGTTGCTTCAACTTACTGTAAAAAGTATTTTCTTTCTTTTTTGCCACTTCTCTCTTATCCGGTACTCTTGGTTCTTCGAATAAACGAAATTTGCCTCTCTCGAAAATGCTAGAATTCGATTTTGTTCTATCGTTCCACGTAAGGGAAATATTTCTTTCTCTATTTTTCTCTCTCCACCTTCGTTCTTTCATTTCGTATGTCTCGGGCCAACTTGTCGATTTATTAAAATTTAAATCCTCATGAAACCGAGAGAATTCTTTATTATCGCTTAAATCTTCAATTTCTTCATTTTCATGAAATTTCCTTTCGTTCGATCTTTTATAAAATTTATCGGGAATTTTTCTTATTTCGAGGTGATCTTTCGGTTTCTCGAACAAACGAAATTCGTTTTTCCCAAGAATGCTCGAATTCGATCCTTTACTACTGTCCCCCAACGTAAAAGAAAAATTTCTTTCTCTTTCATTTTCACTCGGTGGATCGTCCAGTTCGTTTAAAGAAAAGAATGTCTTTCCACGTGGAAGTCCGTTGGAGTTCTCGCGGATAGATGCTCGCTTTATTCGGATACCGCGAAGAATCCAAGAGGATCTTCGTCCTCTCACGCCAAACCTCTCAAACTCCGTGTCCTTCGATCTGGCTTCGTTTCTTCGATTCCTCGAAGTCCATGGCTCGGTCATCGAGTTATTAGAATTCCGATCTTCCTTGAATCGAATGGATTCCTCGTCATTTCTCTTTTCTCTTCCTCTTATTCTCCTTTTTGTTCTCTTTTTCGAACCTCTTGATTCAAAGTACTTTTCGTCGATCGTTTGTCCAAATGCATTTGTTGGAATAAGACTCGTTAATCCATTTTTGTCTATCTCCTTTCGATCCTTCCATATTTTTTTTTCTCTTTTTCTTTTCCTTAACCAAAAGTATTTTTCTTTTGATTCTTCGATCGTCCAAAAATTATTTCTATTCTCTTTGGTCACATCGACTTTGTTATTTTCGTTGAACATCAAGTAATTCGTCGTTACTTCGTAACTGGCATCCTTGTCGATAACGTAACCTTTATCGTCGTCGTAATTGAAAGACCGTTCTTGTCCGTAAACAAAGGATAGGATCGATAGGATCGTTAGGATCGTTCGGATCTCCAAATGGATCGTCCGAATGGCCGAAATGGCCGAGCGTCCCTGATTTCGAGGCATCACCTCACTGCGAACTCGAACATCGCTTGATTTCTGGAAATGTAAATTTGCTTCGATTAGAATTTATCGATGTGTCTTGTATTCCGAATAATTAGTACATATTGTATTTAGTATAATTCTTTGATGAAAATTTATGAATTGTGATTAATGAGTTATTAATTAGAAGAAAAAAGAAAGAAAAAAAAAATATCATGGACCATTTGGTGTCTATGTTTTATACCAAAATCGTTTCTTTTTTTGTTAATTTGTGATAATAGGACCTCGACATTTTTTAATTCTTTAATTTTCTAATTTACCATATCGCAGTATTTTTCAAAATCGATAAGAGTAATCTACATTTTAAAGTGTTATCGTTGATGTAAGTTGGAAATAATTCGATCGATTAGTTGTTAACTAATTAATTTCGTAAACGCAACTAGATAAATTCGATGAATTAATAGGCCTGTCTGGAAAGGATAGAGACTAATCGAAAACGAGGATAACCTGTCGAGGGCAATCGAGTGTGAAACGCCTCTCCCATTCTCACTGCTGAGGATTCATTTGAAATCATCCTTGAATTACTAATCGCCACAACGTTGAGAATAGATAAATCGTCCTTTCACCTAATCTAGCAGATCTAAACGGATTTCAGAGAAATTTGGCAAATTTCCTAATGGTTAAACTTTATTCGAGAAATATAGAGAATTCAGCAATCTTCGATGTACGATTTTCAAATCTTCTCTACATGATCTTCTCAAAATTTTTCGTTTTTCGAAAACGTCGTTTCACTTTGTTTAGATAATATTATTTTATGCTTATGTGATAATCCAATCACTTATTCATGATTACTTTCAAATAGTTACCTTATTTCAGAGATATCTTATTCCTCTAAAATTGTTATAATCTATATCAAAGTTAAATTTTCTTATCTGTACATATAACTACATGTATATATGTATATATGTATGGTATATAACTTTGAAATTTAAATTAAACATAGTTCAAGTTATAGATGAGTCGAGTACATTCGAAAGGAGATACACTTTGATGTGTAGAAAATTTTCAAGATATATGACTTTTCAAAGGAAATGTCAAATACGGAGATCGTTTATAAAGCAATCCTCGATCTCTTCTTTTTCCTAAGAAGAGAATGATAAGACAGAAAGAGAGAAAGAGAGAAAGAGAGAAAGAGAGAAATAGAGGTAGATAGAGAAAAAGAAAGAGAAAGAGAGAAGGAGATTTATATAGCATCGACTTACGTGTCTTGAAACGATGTACTTTGCTTTTTTGAGAAATTTGAAATATAGCCCAGAGAAGAAATTTGTGTTATTTATCGAAAGTTTGTGGTTTCGAATTCCGTCACGCGAAACATTGCTATAAACTGTCGAGCGTATTTTCAGTAAAGAGTACTTTTCGTTGAGTAATCAGAACGAACGTCTATAAAGTTTTAACTGGCTGAAGGAACAAGTCGAATGATGTACTCCAAAATATATATGTATTACCTAATTGAACATGGCAAAGTGAATATTGCTTAAACCTGTTCGTACATATGTATGTGTGGGTATATATATATATATATATATATATATATATATATATATTACACGAATCAATGAAATATATAATATCAGTTTATTCCTTCCAACTACGAATTCCCTTGAATAATTTTCTAGTATTTTATTAAAATCCTATCATGAGATATCAATGAAATTTATTTATGAATTATTTGTATATAAAATAGACGATTATTTCTTTGGCAATAAATAATTTATTTAAAATTAATGTCAAACATTTATAATACGTATTTATACAAGTTATTCATAAATAAATAAATATTATTTGTTTATAAAAATTCATAAGTATACTTTAATGATTATCATTTTTTTAAATATCATATACCTAATGAAAAAAGTATTTCTCGATCTTCTATACGCGTAATAGTAGAATTTAGAGATAGTGAATATATCTTTTCGATTAGATATAACTCTGTGATGATTTTATTAAAACGTTCGATTAATTAGATATTTTATCTTTCACGAGTTATTCTGATATGAATCAAAAAAAGGAGGTATGATAAAAAGAGATACATTTTTTATTTTTATAACTTGATCATTCATTTTAGAATTTCATATTGTTATTCGGCATAAATCTTTATTTATCATCGTATAATTACGCACTTCATCATGAATCGAAATATCGAACGATTTAGAAAATGTTCGTACCGTGAGAAATCTCGCATTGCTCGACGTCCTGAAATTTTTTAATCGTCTCTTTCGAGATCGTTACGATCGTACGGAATGTTTAGAATTTAATTTGATCGAATTTCAAATTAGATTTTTATCGCATAAGATACATCGAATGTACATAGCAAAAGAAGAAATACTATAATACGAAGCTTGTCGAATCATATTTTCTCTCTCTCTCTTTCTCTCTCCTTCTCTCTTTTTATTTTTTTTTATCTAATTCTTTTGTGATTATTTATGAAAAAATCGAGAACGATGAATTATCTTTGATATTTTGTTATTTTACTGTTAAGGAAATTGTATATCTATGCAATTTTTTTGAAATAGGATTTTTTGAAAAAAAACTTCTAAAAGAAACTTTTTATACATATATAAAAAATCGTATTGAACAGATCGTCACAAGTTTTTCTGGATATACGTTGATATAATATCGAAATCTGATGGCATCAACATCTATCGATATGAAGGGCCATCAGAATCGATTAGTAACATAACAAGGTTTATTGTATTGTTGATATTCAATCAGATTAATTGTATCGAATTTCAAACATCTTCATTTTGTCCTTTTAACAATCAAATTGAAACAATTTAGAATATTACTTTTATTTAATATATAAAAATATTAAAATATATAAAAAATTAATAAGATAAGAAAATATATTTCTAATTAAATACACCATTTCTATACTTATTTAATTTAATTTAATTCAATATTAATATGCTTCTTGCTACTAATTAAAAGAATCTTTAATTAAAAGATATACTCATTAAAGAAATTTTAATAGAAATATGATTTTTCATCTTTCCAAAAGCAGCATTTTAAAATGATTTGATTTAAAATATTATCGCGTTAATTAGACCTTATTATTTATAGATAGTAATCCGTTGGTTCATCATCAATTTAACCGCGAACGTTTAGAAACGACACTTTAATCTTATCGTAAATTCCGTTCCTCGCGATGGGAAACGTCGACGTGGGAGAACCGCCAGTCGCTGATCGATAATACGTAAGAGCTGCTTATTCCTGTAACATAATTTGTGGACGAATCACACGTAATTTTAATTACTTGGTATGGTAATGGCTATGCATATACGGCTGTTATCAACCACAAAACCTGACAAGCATTATCGATTGCAAGTAACAATGTCATAGAAAATGAATTTCATTGAGTGCCTTTCAAAATGAGAGATCATTTAATTGCAATTGATTACTCTTTCCAACGTTGAGCATCATTCGACGTGTTTTAATATTATATATTTTAAGTAAATAAGCGATGTACCAAGTTGTCACATAAAGTCTATATATCAAATATATATATATATATATATATATATATATATATATATAATTATCAATAAAAATTATTTATTATAAGAAATGGAAATGAAATGGATTTTTTATTTCTTTTTAATACGTTTTAAGGATAAACTCGTTTGCTTCGAAGGGATCTCGAATTTCATTTCCCTGAGAAAACTTTCGTGGAAGTTATCTTCTTTCGTGCATAGGAAAAAATCCGTAAATTCAATATGATTTGCGTGAGAACACGATGGATGAAGAAAAAGAGAGAGAAAAAGAGAAAGGGAAAAGGTGAGAGAGGGAGAGAGAGAGAGAGAAAGGGAGAAAAAGGGAGAGAAAGAGAAAGAGAACGGAGATCTGCGGCTTATTCGAAATGGTAGAGAAGTCTAGAACTTGTAAGTTTTTTTACACATGAATGTGATGAATTATGGGTGAATTATATGAAAAACTTTCTTTTTACGGTTGCTTTATTTCATGCTATATTACTTAATAGTACTTCGTTGATATCATCTTTTATAATACGAAATTTCATTAGTCGACGAAGACGTAATTAACATCAGGAAAAATTTATATACTCCGATATTCATTTTTTGTTGAAAGTTCACAGTACTTTAAATATCAGCGATGCATGAACTATTTTTGCGAGTGCGAAACTCTGTTTTAAACATTTTACGAAATACCCTTTCTTTTTTTCTTTCCTTTTTTCTTTTTTTCATTCGTTTAATAAATATAAAGGTAAAGGTAATATTATCATTTTATTTGTATTTCAAAAATAAAAAGATTTACATTCAATTTTATTTTTATTCTTATTATTATTATTATTATTATTATTATTATTATTATTATTATTATTATTATTATTATTATTATTATTATTATTATTATTATTATTGTCATCATCATCATTATCATCATTATACGTAATATTTATAAAAAATTTTAGTCAACGTTTATGGTAAAATTAATATATTTTCTTTAACAATTTAATTCAATTTAATTTTATTAGTTTTTTTATACTAAGATTAAAATATAAGATATAGTTTATCGAACTGTCTTCATATCTTCGGTTTCGCTCTTTGACCTCTTCTATTCCCAAACATATGACTACTAAATTATGCAAACGTATATTACATTGCTCATGGATAATAGCGAATAGTAACTAGGTATAACGTAATATAATTTAACGAGTATGCGAGTTACTTTGTTCTTTTCCATCGAGACTGAAAGAACCCTTGGGTCCTTTCAGTTCTATTTCCATTCTTTCTTCTATCCTTTCTATTCCACGTTAGCACATTGAATCATTTCAAACGATACGTAGAGAGTAGAACTGCTTATTTCAAACTACTGTAGATAGATGGTACACGTTGAAAAGGAATCTGTTATGTAAAATTATTCATAATATTTTCTAAGATTCTCGCCATATTCATTAGTATTATTATAGGTTCTATTTTATATTTCTTTTTTTCTTCATTTTACTTTTCTTTTTTATTTACAATTATAAATTATTAAAATCAGGTTTATGTCTCTGTTTATCTCTATCAAGGCTAATTTTAATAGTAATAGTTATACGTATATAACTTAATATTAAAAAATAGTGTTCGTATTTAAATTTGAATCAAAATGTTTATTAAAGTTTATGATATTTCAAATATCAAGATTAGATCAATAATATAAATATTTGAATGTAATTATTAAAGTTAGGATATGTATCCTTACTGAACAAAAATTTAATATCTATAAGTGATCGTTTAACAAGTAAACGATCCATTTCTTTTTCCTATCTATTCTCAAATTTTTTTTCGTTGCTTCACCGAAAACCGAAGGAATTCTTTTCAGGGCAAACGAAAAAGGAACGTTCGAGAAGTTCGCAAATACATAGTCTGTGAGACGTGGCAATGAGATTTTCACTGGAAGACACGAAATAAGGAAGCAAGATTACATTCACGATCGAACGGATAAAGTTTAAGTTTGATTAACGATTGGGACGTGTTCCGAGAGATAATTCTTTGTTCTTTGCTTAATCGGATCTAAAAAATAAAAAAAGAATATATATATATATATATATATATATATATATATATATATATATTTATACATACTTTTCACAGAATGTATTTTTTAATTTTTTTTAACACGTTATTTTATTTTCAAATTTCTTTTTTAACAGATTATTTTATTTATAATGTACGATCGAGCGTTTCGCTGATTTCATTATTTTTTTTTACTCGTGACCTGCATACAAACTCTCTGAAATTGTTACGCGATTTTATTACATTATTTTAAAATTTTAATGATTCTTTGGAATATTTAATAAATACTGAACGATGGACACGAATATAGAAACAATACAAAAAAAAAGAAAAAAATAATAAAAAACGAAATAATTCTATCTTATAATTTCGAATAAAAAAAAATCTGCCGATAAAAGAATTCTAACAATTTTTTTTATAGTTTGGATCCCATTATTATCACGGATTAATGAACATTACTTTGTAATAATTGTGAAAATAATTTATACAACACGTCTTTACGAAGAGTTATGTTTTTTAGTTTAAAGGACTTAGGTAATATAGAATCTGTATGTAGGTGTTTTGAAGAAAAGATATTATCGTTTCATTATCAAATTCGTCTTTTTAGTAAATGTATTCTATTGTTTATACGTTATGCAGAATATTAATATGGAAAAGAAAAACGATCATATCATTTTAGAATTTGCATTTCTATTAAACGAACCGCATTGTTTACGTATCTTACTGACAGGATGGATGTTATCTGCTTAAACCTTGAAACGTCGACATAAACGTGCTTGAATTATCCTACGCATGACTTAGGATTAGATCAGTCGATATCAGAGAAGCGGCGAAGATAGTAGTCCATTTCAAGTTCATCTGTGATACTGACAGAGTAATTAAAGTGTGAAATTAGGCGATCCTAATTCACAACGGGTGAAACGTTTCCAATCAAGAACGTGCAATCAATATTTCAAGAAGAGTTACGTCGATCTCTCGTATATATCGAATCCCGCGTTCTTTTTTCACATTTTTCTTGTGGAACTTTCAACGAATAAAACGATTCGATACGGACGTGAGATGGATAGCGAAAAGGGCTTCGCATTCTGGATATTCTCATACCCTTTGGCGTGAACACAAAAGTTGGGATTTTCAAGATATTGTTTGGAACGACTCATTGTTTCTAGATATTAGATTGAGTTATTTCATATTTACGTATTTACGTTCAGATTTATAATGCTTTTTTGTGATTAATTATGCATATTTATAAAAAAAGAATTTACATACTTTATAATAGTCTTATTTTTAGATCATAAACTGTAATGATCGATCGATTCTACCGTGTTTTACGGTTCAATTACAATACTGTATATTATAGTTATATTATAATAATATTATATTCGTACACTTTGGATCATAAATTTAGATATAAACTTAATTGCATAACTTTGTTTTCTTGATTATTGAATACAGTAAGAGAATAATAAATAAAGTTTTTCAATCAATTTTTGTATCAAAAATGGGACGAACTTTTGAATCAATCCAATATATGACGACAAATCGGCAATACGTCGAATAAAATATTTCACAAAGGAATAATTCAGAGAGAGATCATTTATATTCGAAAGTATTTTTGCAACTTTTCCTAGTCGTCGGAATATAGAAAATGATCCCTCTTTATGAGGGATATCACAGAGTAATAACGGATGTTATTTACGCGTGGGAAATTTGTGTCATGTAATAGAAGGGGAAATAAAAAAGAAAAGAAAGAAAAAAAAATGAGAGGATTCTCGTTATTACGAGATTTACGAGAAGAGTTGTATTAAAGGTATTTTTTCTATAGGTCGTCGTGCGTATACTGATAATAGTTAGGAAAATCGAAAGGTCAACGGTGGTGTTTTTAATTGCGCGGTTTATGTTACGTCGGCTTACGGTTTATAATGAAAGAGATCGTGCGAACGTGCTTGCTCGTTATTCGGACAGCTATTTTCTCCCCTTTTTTTATAGACCGATCCTGGATATTCGGAGGAAAACGCTAAACTTAATTACGTACTGTCGTAATCTACAGAAATGTTCATTAACGTTTTTGTTTCGGTAAGATAGGTCAAATGGAAAATACTTTTAAACTTTTTCATGCTTCTCTTCAATTTGTTAAATTAATCCATTGCAAATTTACATTATTTTTTTTTGTTATCTCTTCGACGTTTTTCTTATTTGTACATTAATATTTTCGTTTTTATTTATTTATTTTTTCTTAAACAATTTTGTCTATTACTCGTGATATTATTGATGATTTTATCGATAGGTATGTTTCTTTTTTACCTTTTAAATGTTTTAATCTATCGTACATTATATTTTATATCTAACAATTGAGATAATTTTGAATAATTAGTTAAAAATATGATTTGTTGTCAAAAAAAAAAAAGAAAAAGAAAAAGGAAAAGGGTAGAAAAAGAAATAATACTTTTTTGGTAGAAAATTATTTCATACCTAATTTCTTGAGAAATAAATATACTTTGAAGTTCCTTCGTTATATTACGTGCTTAGAATGAGTTGAACTATGATAATCTCGTGGAATTTAAAGCATTCCACAAGAGTGTGCATATAGAAGTATTTTAGTTCAGTAAAACGCTCGGTACTTTCATTTCTCATTTTTCTCTGTTCATTTTTTAAATCATGATTTTTATAAAAATGCGAAAAAATGCACAATCACAAAGTCAAAGAAAATGTCAGAAAGGTGTGTAGTTGTAATTTATACAGTAGATACTCGAGCATTCGTTCACTTTAACATTTAATTTTCCGCAGGAACGCGCACGAGTCTAGGCTTTTCCGTCGTTTTAGGCATGCATTTCAAATGCATCTCTTGCGTCGTTATTATATTTTTTTTCTATATATGCTAAAATCTATATACGCTATGCTACTTATACGATCCAATGGAAATTGAATTCTCAATGCAGTTAAGTGAATGCTTCCAAATAATCTCTCTCTTAAAATTTTTTTCAATGAATAAAAACTCATTGAATAGAAAATTTTTTATCTCTATTTTTTTTTTATTTTTTCTTCTTTTTATGAAAAATCTTGGAAAATGAAGTGTTTTGTCAAAGGCTCTCGTTCGTTTTGAATACATAATATTTGAGAACAAGTCAGTCCGTTGGGGCGTTTGACGAACAGGGTGGGGAATGGTTGAGTAAAGGACTATTAGACTTATCTTAAGCATTCAAGATGGTCTCAAGGGTAGAAGTAATCCTTTTGTGCCTTGAATAGCATCCTAAGTTCTATTCAGTGTTTTGAATACTAATCATTCAGAAATTATACTATTCTCTTGTACTATATACATATATTTATCTTCCCTCTTAAAGATTCTAAATACGTTTCGACGTAAGATTTCTAATACGTTTCGGAAGATTAAAGATCTTTCAGACTAAATATATCTAATGAAAATGACATTATCGAATTTCATTTTATAAATCATCGTAATTTCAAATGTATTTTAATAACATTTTGTTATGATTAAACAGTCATAGTCAGTAGCAAGTGGATTAATCATTGATTTATGTTAAATCGTATGAATAATCCAGGATACTTAAGTGACAATCATAATTTTTTCTTGTCTCTTGTAATCCTACTACAAAATTAAATTACAAGGAAATCAGGAAAGCAGATTACTAAATACGATCATCGACGCTCGTTCACAGCTGCTTTCGACAACAGTTCGAGATTATTTACGGCTCGAACGAAATCGTATTACACGCATCTGTGCACACAGAGTAGAAATGGCAGTAAACGATCAAGAACGGCTATGTCGTGGTATCGAATGATCAGAAAACAATTCGCTCTCTCTCTCTCACTCTTTACATACCATATTGTATCTTGATCCTTTTGTATTTTAAATCTTTTTTAATAAGAATCTTTTGCCTCGAAAGGAAAGACATTCTTCAAAAAGATGTATAATCCTTTTATCTTAAATCAGATAAAATAAAGTTTTTATTGGTCAGTTCATCGATTTGTTTATAAATCACTTTTTTTTTCATTTACTCATATATTTTAATAAGAGTTACTTATTAATGTTATGTATCCTTTATTTGTAATGATTATTAAATTTGTTATATTTAATTTATATTGTTATTATTATTATACATATTATATTTAGATTATTGCATACGATTGTTTCATTTCTAATAAAAAATTGTATTCGTATTATTTAATAGATCATTTCGAATGTCAATATTTCATAGATCTTTCGCTTTGACTTTTCCACGTTAACCATTTGAGATCGATTAGATGGGTCAATTCTTGCAATTACATTCTACGATTTGCTTGGAAAATTCATACTTCCAATAAAAGTATGGGAGTTGTGATAAAGTCAAAAGTTTTCAGACAAATCGCCGTCGAGTTGTGGTTTATCATCTCGTCTTTCGTCTTTTCTACGTTCGACTTCGATCGTGATAAAATAGAAACCAGCAACGTTCGATATTCTTGAGAACGAATCGAACTTTATACGAATAGACATGATCATAGTGATACGCGGCATTCGAGAGAATAATAAAGGAGTCTTTCGGCTACTACTACAGTGAGAAGAAAGATAAAAATGATGTATGGAAAAATGTCGCGAATCGTATTCTGCTGACGTCAAATGAAACGTCAAACGTTAGATACTTTTATTTTTATCATGAAAACAAATTTAATGTACGATGAAATGAATGTGATTAATTACAGTCCTACAAAAATATTCGGACATTTTTTTATATTCAGAGTTTAGAAAAATATTTTTATTATTGTACCAGTGATAAGAAGTAAAAAATGTATGCATAAGATATACGAATCCTTCAAATATCTTCAAAATCGATCACGTCTTATTTAATTTTACGAATTATCGAAAATATCAAATTATTTTAAGTCGTTCAAATTCTTATCTTAGTAGTTTCATATATGTCTTCAATTTCTTCGAATAGATCGCATTATCAAGGAGGTTACAAAGACTAGAGAGAACGAGCAAAAACATGGACGGAAATCTTCGAACAAGAGACTCCTTCTCGAGAAATGGGGTCTTGAAATCATCAATCTTCTATGTCGGTGACTCCTCTTTCCGGAGCAACGTGCGCTTGTATGGAAATGTATACGAAGGACACGCCTAGTGATATGCATTGCGATTCGGAGCTTACAATCTATGTGCTCTGCATATGGTTACGGTGTTCTGTTTTCATCTATATCTATCTCTCTCTCTCTCTCTCTCTTTCTAGTTCTCTCTCTCCCTCTCTCTTTCTCTCTCTCGTAGTTAAATGTAATTGCAGAACCGTATTCTGCACTACGTTGCCTATAATCGTTCTTAATCCATCGACCGAGACGCATTCTCAAGTATTTCATTTAGAAATTCTTATATTTTGTTATATATATTTATACCAGCATTGTAATTTTATATTATTGTTGCCTCTGACGTGAATTTAATCGAATTTCAAAGGATTCTAATTTGAAGAAAAAATTCAATTTCTATACCGCGTGTCTTCGACTTTTCATATAATTTTTTAAAATAATTAAAAAGAGAATTAAAAATAAATGAAAACTTTTTCATAATAACGTGATCGTCGTTTTACAATTATTTTGTTAATATTATTGAGATTATTAATTTGATGACAGCTCCAGTAAAAAGCTTTACGATCGATAAAGCTACTTTAACAGTTACTGTTAGTATCCATCGTAAAATATTTTTCACAGTCAATATTAAAATAAAATTGCTTCTTCTCCCTTTAAGTTGGTATTAGATTATTGTATAATATCTACATGTATAGAAAAAGTGTAAATAATAAAAAAAAAAGATGAAAAAAGAAACGTGGCGTTTTAAAAATGGAAGATCACGACGTATAAGCACACATGTTTGTAAATCTTTCTCTGTCTCACATTTGAGAAAAGCATTTTACAGCGTCAATAATTTCTCTTTTTATTCTTTTTCTTTTCGCTAAAATGGGGGAGGGGGGGAATTAGTTTTCAATAAATCCGACTTCGCATTCTCCGCATTTTCTTTCCACGATAACATACATTTCTAATCGTGTTAAACCAATAGTTTCTAAGTGAAAATCGAATATGAAATTTTAACTTTCCTTTTTCTCGTTTTCCATCGTATTTTCTTTTTCTTTCTTTATTTTTTAAGTTCCTTTATTTTCTCGTTTACTTGTAATAGAAAATGAAAAATTTCAAATTAAAAGCTCAAATAACTTCGTTGTATTTATCGAAAAAGTTGATAACATTTAAAAATTGAAATCCTTGAAGTCCTTCAAGATGTTCATTTTTTTCGTAATTAATAATCTTTTGATTAAATAATTTCATTTCTGTTTTTTTTTTTTCGACAAACAAGAAAGTTTCTTCTTGATTAATTATATCGAATGAAATTTTTCACGCGTATATTATTTAAATTCTGTGATAGATCGTGTCTATAAAATATAAATTACAAGGAAGACGATGACATGTCATATTTCAATTATACCGAGACGACAAACTTTTCGTGGTGTTCAAAGTTCGCAATTGGGAACTCTCGAAAATATGCATCTCGATGTCGGGAAATTATCCAACAATATTTTATATGGGTAATATAAAGGACAGGAGAAGAAAATTTTATCTATTGTTCTCGAAGAAAATTTGAGAAGTCTCGTTCGACGAAGATTAATTTTCTTATTTAATCGTTTATTCATTAATTCGATGATCGCATGGTACAATAATAAAAAGATGAAAAAAGATGATTTATGTAGTTGAGAATGTAGATAGAAAGATTATTGAAAAATTTCATCATTTTGATCGACAAATCAATTCATACGATTAATTGAAACATACAATTTTCTTGACCATCTTTTAATTTTTTCTTTTTCCTTGTTTTCTTTTTTTTTTTTTTTTTTTAGCAAATTAAGATAGTCGATATTTAAAGAATATCATTTGAAAGATTTTTCTTTACCGACAACATACATACAACAAAATACCCTCGTTTACATCGATTTTGCCGTCACTTTTAACATTACGTCAATGATTTAGCCGAAGGAAGTTCTTTTCGAGGTTACTGTAAAAAAGATCGTTTTATATGATCGCCTTGACCGGGAAAGGTTATTATGTAATTTATTTTCTTTCGATCAAAATGTTCGGTCACTTCCACGGATGAATTTTTCTGCCAGCTTAGCTGTCACTTTCACGGACACCTTATATCACTAATCGTATCGAAGTGCAAAGTTTATATAAAATATGAGCGATCAAGAAGAAAAGGGAAGAGCTTTTGTAATATGGTTTCTTCCGCGAATCTGTGTTACAAGTAGGGTATATATGTTGGTATCAATATCAAAGACGTTATTCCTAATCGCATTTGCTCATGGCACGTCGCTTTAACGCACTACGCAAATTACACGAACCACTGCCTTTGTTCTTACTAACGCAAGCAATTTGTATTTTCCCCTAAGTTACGACGGTCTGTTAAACGAAGCGTTCTGAACGTATAAAATATCTTCTACAGCGAAATCGCTCGAATGGAAATTTAGAACAAGTTTTACCAATCTTATCAATCCGGGTTTAATTATCGCAAATACTTAACATTTTCTCACATGTTAAATGAATTTTTTATTAAAACGTTTCCCATACTTTCGAATAATGTTTTTTTCCTTTTTGAATTTTCTACATTTCTTTCCTTGGGTTATAGCTTCATTTCTATTTTTACATTCATTTTTATATGTTATATTTGTCCTACTTTTCCTCTTCTTTTTTTTTTCTTTTTTTTAACATCGAAGTTATATCAAGGCGTATTGCACAAGTCTAGGCATAATTTCTTCGTTTTCTTTTTGTTGTTTTTAAGTACTACATAATAAATGATTCAGAGAAATTTATTCAAAGGAGAAAAGTTGGGCGAAATATGTTGGAGGACCAAAAGAGAAATATCAAAACGTTAAGAGGCACCTAACGACTCTGTGGTAGTATCATTCTCTCGTCCTTGGAAACTCTTTCGCGATATGAGAAACGCACGAGAAAAATTTCCTATCCGAGAAAGCGAGAAAAAGATTACATCTACGACGAAAGAAATTCACGAAAGGGCCGAGATGACGAAGTCTAAGGATATATTTTACTTTCTCTCTTTCTTCTTCTTCTTTCTCTTCTTCTTTCCCTACATACCACCCTTCTTTTACTACTTATATCATTCTCTTTTTCTACTTCGGCGATCTAGCCGTGTCATACTTTTTCATTTCAACTTTCGAAGTAGTACGAGTGCCTGATTTAGGTGACACGAAAGTAGTACGAATCTACGACTTGAATTTCTTAACGATGGATTTTATTTTATCTCTTTTTTCTTTCTTTTCCTTAATCTTTTTTTCCTTCTTCTCTTTTACCCTCTTCTTCTTCTTCTTCTTCTCCTTCTTTTTCTTTTTCTTATAAATCACGCATAGATTGTTTTTCACTTAATCGCGTACGACATGAAAAATGTACGACAATTTGTCTTTCTGATATTTCTTGAAGTATAATCCAACCGTTTTAGATACAACTTCAAATTCCCTAGCTAACATGGATCTCCGTAAAGGACAATTTATTTCTCGTAATTTTCTGAAGGATAAACAGAGAGAGAAAGAGAGAGAGAGAGAGAGAGATAAAGGAACAATATATTGTTCTCTATTTACGCGAGTACCGAAAAATCCCGAGAAATGTTTTATTCTTGACAATAAATCCTTTTATTTATATACGACTATTATTTCCAATTCATGCGAGTTATGAATGAATTGAACATAGAATTCAATTAAAACGACGAAATATCAATAGTTTGAAATATCAATGAGATGTTTGTCGAGAATTCGTACGATATTAATCTGAAAAAAAGAACTATGCAAAAAAGAAAAGAAAAAGAATTTTTTAGATTCAAAGAATATTTTCCACGCCAAATTTCTTCCTCGCCCTCTATCTTTCTCCGAAATTCTATATACTTTTATTATTTATTTCAAGCTGTTATCTCTCTGCATCGTATGATGTACTTTTTATATCCTCGGATATGTTCCCGCATAAATGGAACTATAAATGGATAGGAATGGAAGATAGTAAGAACACATATAAGTGATAAAGGATTATAAATACGGCGAACTAGAAAATCCAGAAAATTCCTATTTTGTAACCATTCAGAAAAAACAGGATTTATTTTAATAAGAAAAAGAAAATCACGTATGGAGGAAAGATACTCCGTTGTATTTGCATTCAAACATTTCTATGTTTTATTTTTTGAAAAAGTTTAAAAAAATTTCATGGAAACATCGCTTCTTTTTTTCAATTTAAGAAACAACTTCATTCGATGATACTCGTAGAAAGATTGGTCAAACAATCTTTCCATTATGTTGATTAAAATCTTTGAACTTTTTGAATTCCCAAGTGTATTTCTCTTGCTTATTTTTCTTTTTTTATTTTTATTGTCTTTTTCTTTTATTTTCTTTTATTTTATTTATTTCTTTTTTTCAATGACAAAAGATAAAGACAGTCGACTCGTTTTTATGAAAAAAAAAAAAGAAAAAATATATATTTGCATATCCTATTGTATTTGTTTACCGAATGAATTGTCGAATAAATATCGTGAGTATTTTTTTTGAAAGAAAAATTTTTTCTTTTCTTATTCTATTATTATTACATTGTTACGATCATCGAATCTTTCCTTCTTCTTTTTATGACTTTGACAGCGAGCTATTTAACGTTCTTGGATCATTCAATCATATGGCATATGCAGCTATTTATTTATTTCTCTCGAGTATTTCATTTCCTTCATCTTCTTCATTCAACGTACAATCATTTCATCTTTTCTCTTCTCCTTAAAATAGATATATCCGTGAAAAGTAGGGATCTATGTGCTTTCAAACACTTCATTCAGAATAAAAAATATCTACGATCTTGTTATAAGTTGGGCTGATTCTGTCGATAGCAGGTGTTACTGTCGGAGCGTTTACTTAAAGAGTATTAAAGAAAAACTACTATAAGCTTAGAACGTTTCAAGACTTCGTACGATTCTTAGTGAATGGTGGATATAGTCTAAAGTACTTTTAATTGCTTTTAAATACGATCTCGTTGACGAACGTAGGCGTTAAACTTCTCGTGGCTCAATTTAGTTCTCTCTTTCTTTTTCTTCGAACGTCATAAAATTTCAACGAACGAATTAGTAAACAATTCTTTTTTTTCAATTTCTTCTTTGTAGGAAATTATTATGTTAATATTGTTAATAAATAAGAAACGAAAACTCTAATTCGATTTTATTTTACGGGATATAAAAAAAAAAATGATCCATTTGTTCGCTCTATGTGACCTATTGCAATATTGTATTTAATGGGATCGTCAATTTCGTTAGTAGAATGAAGAGAATTGGACGTGCGTAAACAATGTGTTGTTTAATTAAACGTCATTCCAACTACATTCCACATGTTTCGTTGCAGAAACAGGGAGAGAGAGAGAGAGAGAGAGAGAGAGAGAGAGAGAGAGAGAGGGGGGGAGGGAGAAAGAGAGAGAGAGAGAGAGTAGAAAATAAGTAAACAGAGATATGACATACTAGATTATTATAAAATACAAAAATTTATTTTGTTAGATACCGTCAACATTATATTCCGTGTCCTGTTAGAATAGAATTTCAATGGGCATTGAAAATTCGTGGTTTCACGATAAATTCATGGCGTTTCTCGTGGCATCGATATTTGTCCGGGTTGGTTAGTGCAACTAATTAACCTTTCAGCATTTGTATTAACGATCCTATTGTTAGGAAAATTTGTTAATGGTAAACCACGTGATTATCGCCTTTCCACATTCTCGCTCTTTTTGGTTTAGCAATTTACCATTAGCGTACTGTGGATTATTTAAACGATCGCATTGATTGGCAACAGCAAACATAGGTTCCAACATAGAATATAACAGCTACAATCTACAAGCGATTAAATTACTACATTGCTTTAAAGGATTTATATTTTATTTAAATTTTACTTTTGTTCGATCGAATTTTAGAATAGATCTTTTAATTTTAATTAAAATTTTATCTGTAGTATTTGTTCAATGAAATATCCATTTTGATTGAGGTATATATCTATCTTTTTTAACGATCTCTCAAATGTTTTTTCCTCTCTTCTCTTTTTTTTTCCTTTTATTATTCTTTAAATGTCGTTACGTTTAAATCATCTTTTTTAAGGGAAGATTTTTATCATAGATCATATTTTCCTCTTACTATAGATTTTATTTCCATATGTGCTATCAATTTAAAGTTTTGCACTTACGTATATTCAAAACTTAGAATCATTTTTTTTTTTAATGCAATTAAGTGATGATTGATAATGAAATATTTATATTCGTTAGATAACTGCAACGTAAAGAATTAGAGAAAAAATTATGGAGGTATCTAACATGAGTTGAATTAGATAAATTTTTCTTTCTTTTTCCTTTAAATATTCGTTTACTTTTAAAGCCATTTGTATTGAAATAATTATCAAAGTCGGATTGAAAATAATACCTTGTAGTTTCATTTGAAAAGTAATGAAAAAACAAAATTATATTACACAACTTTCTACTTCATTTCAAGAAGTATTTAAAATTGTTTTAAACAATTATGCAATAAACTTCTAAAACGATCACCAAACTTTTAATTTATTTTCGAAGATAATAGCATTAAAGTTTTGTAAACAATCTTCAAACAGTATCGATCTATATCGATCTATTACTTTCTTTGAGTCTTTGAATAAAAATAGATATATTAAATGTTAAAATCGTTACTTTTACTTCTTCATCTATTATAGATAGTCAAACGAGTCAAGCGCTCTATATTAAAATATGCAGAACTTTTGATTTATGCAGGTTACATTAGACAAGAAGATCTCTAAAAATTTGTTTTTTATCTATTTAAGTAAATAATGTTAAATAATACATTCAAGAGCTACGTTCGTTCCCATTGCCAGCAAAGAGAATTTGTTTCGTGTTTGAATGTCTTTACGTCGAAAAGTAAGAAAGAGGATTCAGAAAGGATTTAGAGAATATCAAGAAACGTTTCGGGGTAATTTCAGCGTGTTCTACTTTGCGTTTAGAAATGATACGTCATATTTTGGCTATTGTCATATATGTTTCCTTAAAAGATCCTTTCTATAGTACTGAAATGTTATTAATGTTTATCTTAAGTGATTAAATCGCGTACATTTAAGTAATGAAAAAAAAAAATAGAAATGAAGAAAAAAAACAGTTTCATCAGTACATTTCGCGAAATTTAATTTATTATAAAAATATTTTCAAGCTCATCCTGTACGTAAAAAATGTTTAAAGAGATTACTTACTGTTAGCTTTCTATAATCTTTGAAGATTTTTCCATGTGGTAGTTCGATTTATTATAAGTTTACAATTTTTTACATCGTAGAGATAAGCGGTAAAAAGCTATTTGAAAATCAATAATACCCTTTCGAGTCGAACGAAGGGTAAACGTGAAAGAGAAACGATAGAAAGAAGTAGATTAATCGGGATATTCCAGGAAAAATATTTTCTATTCTTGCTGAATACATATAGCAGATATATAATAACTGGGATGGACTTTCTTTCGATTCACAGACGTTTATGCTCGTGTGATTTTATCGATACTTGCCAAGCGACCTCAATTATTCCTTGCATTAACGTATATAACGTGTATCGATTATTCTTCGTATCATCGATGATGTTTCAAGCTTTAGCAAATTTTTATTTCTTTCATTGCATTGATATATTTTATGAAAATAAACCGTACTAAAGTTTATTATTTATTTATTATGTATATATTTTTTTATATTTGTTTAATTAAAGAATTCAATGTAAAGAGTTCAAAAATAGCCGAGATAAGATCGTGCTATTGTTGATTTTGTTCGTATGTCTAAAAAGAAATTCAGGACGAGGTCGTTTGGCAATAACAAATAAATATATATTTCGCGATTTTTAATTCATTTACTCTTTTTATTCGTTTTAGGAGTTCAGTTATAGTTTGGAAAAGGTCGAAAATATTTATTTTGAAATATTTCATGCAAAGAGAGATTTAACAGTGGGGAAGGTGTACGTAGCTCCGTTTATAGCTCGTTGCGAATGGACCGATCGTTATTTATAGGTGATTAAGTGCTCGTCGTTCATTGAAGCTCAGGTGACTCAACGTTTTTTGTTGAACAGTTAATCGTAGACTTTTGTTTCTTTTCTCGTATAAAATATCCCTTAGAATGACATTTTTTATTGATACGTGGTACGTAATCAACCAGTCCAAATAATTCATAAAAAATCTAATACTTATATGGGATTGATCGATAAATAAATAAATATTACTATAAACGAGGAGTTTGTTAATATAAAATTGCAATTATTTATGAATTAATTCAATAACTATAAAACAATGAAACTAGAAATCCTGATTTATATTTATCTGACTAAATCTTTTATCATTTTCGCCTAAGTATTATATCTTCTAATTATTAACATATTACAAATGACGATATTAAAAAAGAATATTGTAATGAATATTCTACTCTGTATAGGAACACACTACGGCATTTAAAGCGGGAATATAGATTGAAAGGACTCGTTATTAAAGTAAGAAGTAGGTTTGAATGTAGTAAATGGTTCATTGAGAAAAAATGTCCTACTGCTACTCGAATTATAATTTTTATCGCTTCTGAGCTTCCTGGGATTCTACGAAATGGAACAGAGAAGAGTAGGGGTAAAAGTATTTGCATAAATGTGCGCGCGCGGGCGCGCGCACGTGTATATGTGGGCGTTCCAGAAATCCAGATAGAAAGGGAATATCGTTAGAAATGGGAGGACTTAGTCGTCGTTTAATCCACGTTCCCTTTTAAGAAGATTCACTGATGAGATGCATGGAAAATCGGCAATTTCATTATCAGACATTCCTTTGCTGCTTCTAACAGATTATTTTAATTTTTTCATCTTTTTATCTTTTTTGGCCATATATGTATCAATCAATAATGCTTCAAATCCAGGAAAACTTCGAGGAAAAGATCATTGCACTTTATCTTCCTCTTTCTCCTTTTTTTTATTTCTTTTTTTTTAATTTCATGTCATAGATATGTCTTCAAAGAAAAATAAAAGAATACAAAAAAGAGGAATGAAGATGAAAGAAGTTAGAAAGGAAGAAATTTTAATGCGGCAGCTTTATAAAAGACAAACAATTCACACAAATATTGACAGTATCATGAGAGAGCTTTCTCTGTGTCGAGCCTTCTCTCTATACACGTTTGCTTTTAATCAGAAAGATCTCTTTTTCTCGTTTTATTTTTTCGGTATCATATCATCATTCCGTAGGTTTTTTTATCTCGTTACAGATGATATTTGATGATTCAAACGAACGTATCGGAATTTTTTAATATGAAAACAAAATATGTATTCGTTACAAAGGATGAATAAAAACTTTTGCAGCTTGTAATTTTCCAGTCTATAAAAGAAAGTTGATTTAAAAAGTATCGAAAAAGAATAATAGTAAATTTAAAGGTCATCCAACAACTTATTGGCCTATCTTGTATAAAACAAATTCGATCTTTTAATTTTGAGTTACTAAAATTAAAAATCGTTTGGTAGTTCATTGAAGGTATAAAAAATATTGCTTAGTGGCATAGAAAAATAAGTATTTTTAACCGTAAGTATTTTTAATAAAGATTCTGGCACTTTCTCGTTTCTAGAGAAAATGTCTTCCCCTAAACGCGTAACGAAAGTGCATCTAGCCATGCTATGACAACGGACGTTTCGGTCATAAACTTTGCTCGAACGACGACGCCTCCGCTTCTGCGAGTATAAGCCATCGCGTAATATCACCGTCGGCTTCGGGAAATGGTGTGCTATGGCCGAGAGGGAAATAAAAGGTATCCCTTAGAAAAACCATCGTGATATCGTCGTAAAAACTGACCAACCGAACATTTTTCATGGCTATTATTTTATTTCATCCTTGAAAATTTCAAGATTTTTAGATTAAACTCCTTTAAAATCGATGTTATATAATTATTTTATCATTATTTACATATATATATATATATATATTTAGATATAATATTTATTTTGATTTAGATATTAAATTTTGAATGAAATATTTGCCTCGAAATTCATGTTATATGTATTTACCTTGTAATACATTTACTCTCGAATTTCGTCGGTTTGGCTTAAGTCGTCGTTGATCTCAGGAAAGCTTATTAGAACGGATCAGTCTTACAATAAGTCAAAGTCAGTTTGAGTTTAGAAATCATACAGATTGGTTCAATCCTCTATCATCTTAGATATTTCTACATATGTGAACAATTATTCATTTACTTAAATATTATTACTCGTATATTTTCAACTGATTTGTTATATAAATAATTCTTTTTACAGATAGCTTATCCTCATCCTTTTATTCAAATTGTCTGTTATTTTACAATCGATGGATTTCTCGAATAAAAATTTGTCGAATATAACGTCGTGTAAAATTCATGAAATCGAAAATATTTCTCCCTCGGGAATTCTTTTCTGCTTTTTTTACAATATCGTAATGTCGAAAATATAAATTTTTTTTCTCACCTTTTTTGTTGAGTTCACGAATGTCTGTCCATAGAATTTCTGTATTCATCGACGATATTATATAGTATGTTGAAAGTCAGTGAATCGTATTTCCGAGTTACCAGTCCATTAACGGATGCGTATTACATGAGAAAAGATTCGATGTGCGTGAATGCATCAAGAAACCAATTCTTTTTCACACCTTTCTTTTTTATCGAAGATCACGGATAATATAAAACGAATTTTTACAAGAATTTAATAAAGTGAAAGAGAACTTTAAATAAAATGTTCAATAAAGTTTTGCGAACAAATATTTCTATAAAATAAATTTATCATTTTATTTTTTGATTTCATGATTATTTTAAAACATTGTTCTTTCTTTATTACTTTTATTCATGTAATACTTATGATTTTTGATTCAACAAAAGGATATTTCCTGATTGTTAATCCATCACTACTGCGATATTTCATTT
The DNA here is from genome assembly GCF_014466175.1 of Vespula pensylvanica. Classification (NCBI taxonomy): domain Eukaryota; kingdom Metazoa; phylum Arthropoda; class Insecta; order Hymenoptera; family Vespidae; genus Vespula; species Vespula pensylvanica. Next base: position 2,086,112 of record NC_057700.1, on the reverse strand, counting down.
TTCTACTGAATTTTCAATATCTTTCTTATTAAAAGTTACTTTAACATTATACACAACTCAAACAAACTTTGTAGTTATATAAATTGTAATTAAAAATTTGTAATTAGATATTTACTATTAAAGTTAATCTTACAGACATTTCTGATGTCTCTCGACAAAGTTATTATATTTAATTTAATCGAATAAAAATGATCGATATTTTATATATAGTTTTCCCATATATAACAAGATGTAGTATCTTTTTAAATGTCGACACGATACTCACTAAGGTCCCAACGTATTTGACAGTAGCGTAAAATTTCAATCGCGTAATGGATTCGTTTAAATATAAATCATAGTTCGTGCGACGTATCGGCTATGCATATAAGTGGGTTAGCGCTTCCTGCTGGACGTAGATAACAGGGACGTACACTTTCGTAAGCCCACTTTGTTGTGAGAAATACGTTTGTACATATAACGAGATATCTAGAAACGCGTAGTAGATTTATCGCAAAAGATATTCTGTTCTATCGAATTTCCTACGAACTACTAACATAGAGCAATAGAAATAGGTAAAGGGAAACCTTACAAAGGGTTATTGGCTTCTCTCTTATATAGACCCCACGAGTTTCCTATTAATTGTTAGTCCCTTGTCTGTCAATTTCAGAGTTTGTTGTGAGATCAAACAGCGTAAATTCATACTATATATATATATTGTTACATTCATACTTATGTATGAATGTATTTCTACGGTATCGGTCTATAAATTATCCAACGTGTTTTGAACGATCGAGATAATAGAATTCTCACTTCGCTTGGATATTGCAATTTCCTCAAGGACAATGCAATTAATTCAAACAAAATCAAGTATTAATAAACATTTGACAAAGTATTAGAATGGCTCTGACAGGCTAACGACGTAGCTCACTTTATATCCTGATTCTATTTCATCGATTTTATCCTATTCTTCTCCGATTTTCAATCCGCTTTTAGAATTCGTTTCTGGCTTTTTTCAAGCCATTCTTAAAGTGTTCGTTTATTCTATTCATTTCCTTTTTCTTTTTTTTTTTCTCTTTTTTTTTTCTCCTTTTTTTTTTCTTAGATCGTGAAAGATCGATCGAAGTTTACAGCTGGTAAACATCGATTTTCTCCTATTTCCTTTGACCCTTTTATTATCATAAAAGAATGAAAATAATAAAAGTGATAGTAGACGAACGTAGAACGTACTTTATTACTAAAGGAGAATACGTTCGTCTTGAAAAACGAGCTTCAACGGGTCAGTTGAATCTCACGAGCAGTGAAATCTTATCCCATGTTTTGTGCTATCCGTTCTTTTAATTAAAGTACATACGTTCTTCAAACTGTCTCTTAAAAAGAAGATGAAATACAAAATTAAGACAAACGAGAACACATCATTGTGATTTTTGTTCTCTAACAATCTATTTCATTATCTTATTAGATTCTTATCTTCTAAGAGATTAAGAATGCTTTTTAACGAGTAAAATCGTTCTTTCTGATGAGTTTTTAAGTCGATTAGAAGTTCGAAAAATCGAAGGACCGAACTGTTTCTTCTTCTTCTTGTTAGAAAAGCTTTCTTCTTGTATCTATTTCTCTAAGATATTAATAATATTTCTACATTTCTAAATTTTTGTTCCTTCGTATTAAAAAAAAATGGAAGTTGGAAAGCATGCATAGATTTAGTTCAATTCGAAGAAATGCATTCTTTCTAAACTTATGTACCTAGCTACGTATGTATGTATAGGGAATACGATAGCTCGCGCGAATGTTAGCGATATCGTTCTATTTATTTATTCATTTTGAGATCGACTGAAACTCTCTAGAGAATTCTTGGCATGGTTTAAAGCTGAGAATATTCAACGAATTTCTTTCGTGGAAAAGCTTCCAATATAATTTATTCTTTTTTTTTTCTTATATTTTTTATTTCTTTTTTATTTATTTTTTTTTTTTATCCAAATCAGACGATAGATTTTCTCATTACTTTCGAATATACAAATATGTATATAAGTATCGATGGTATGCAAATATTTTTTCATAGTTACTTATTATAATTCCGAGTAATAGTAATATTATTTTCATCAATTGATGATAATTTATCAAATGCGAAGAAATATTATGTTAAACTGTATATATAATTAATTTGACTTTACAAATTTCAATGTGGATAAATTGAGAAAACAAAAAATAAGAATGATATCTAATTAAACCGAATTTTTTAATTTAACTTATTTCTTGATTCACAAACTATTTATAGTTTACTATGTTTCACTTTCTATGTATGTGTAGATAAGTAACGTACATAGTTCATTGTACAACATCGTTGCACCATAATATAATATAAACACACACCATGCATGTTAATAAATCGATTTATGGAGAAGATCGATCATTCGAGCTGCGTCGTCCTAACTTGATTGTGGAACACTTGAGAACGTGTGTATATTGAACGATAGAACGTGGGCAGAGATGCAATGGGGAAGAGGAGTAGGAGGGGGAAGGAAATGAGTAAATCGTATCGTTGGAAAACAAAAGCCCTTGGAAATCGAGTAGAGTGGGTTTAGCGAAAGGGAAGATGAAACGAGAGAGTGAGCGAGCGAATGAGCGAGCGAGAGAGAGAGAGAGAGAGAGAGAGAGAGAGAGAGAGTGAGGGAGAAAGACTCTAACTAATTTTCCATAGCTTACTAAGCATCGTGCATTAACTCCTGGATTATCAACGTTTCTCTTCGAGTAATGTTACATCATACGTTTGTTATTAAAGCCTTCGGCATATTTCAAATTTCACGTATGCGTGCATATATACGTATACAGTTTTCGCTTTGTAATTGTAGATTCCAAATTCGTGATGTTCATACCATCGAGCTTTCTTGCATGCATAATTCTATATACGTATACGTATGTTTCTACATGTGAATTCGTACGTATTATACCTATGCATATATTTATCAAATATATCACTTCTTTAGTTTACTAAATATATCATTTCTATAGTTATTTTTTTGGATTATTATTAAACCGTATGTATTATGTACGATCTTTTAATCATCTTAGGTATTAGTATGTAGAAGCTTCATTGTTCAGAAAAAAGTTAAATCCGATTAGAATTTTTCATTGTTTTTCTTCGAATTATTTCATCTCTGATTTTATATGTTTTCCTATTTTATGGCGTAAAAAGAAGATTTATATGATTGATCTAGAGGAAGGATGTAGTTAGAAGGAAATATATTTTTATGATTTCGTCGAGATCATTTTATTTCTGAGTTTATATGTGACTACTATTTTACATTCGTTGATTATTCTTTAATTTGCGACAAAAAGTGACGATAGAAAAATATGCATACTTTTAATTTATCTGTGTGTATCTTTTTCTAAGCGAATGGAATTCACCAATTTCACGTGAAAAGTGTATCAAAGATTTTACAGTGAACTTAAATTCTTTAACTAATTTATCTCGTCTTTCATCGGAAGATGCACTTTCATTAATGTGACGAAACGCAAGTTATTAAGCTTTGTGCTTTTCTGTGAATTTCAATTATCATTAGCACAGCTTTTCAACTTATTCAGTCAACTATAACATAACATGAACAGTATTTCTCATGGAAGCTTTTAAGCTTGCACAGAAGAGTTTCACAAGCGTGAAGTTGTGGAGTGTCCTATAGTAAAATCCATACTCTATGGTTACGTCCGATAACGTTCTTTTGTGATAAATCGATTTGAAGGAAAATGAAACTTACTTTCATGTACACATGTTAGAAATTACCTTTCGCCATTTGAGTTAAAATTCTAATAAAAACTATTCAAGATATTTAAGACATTTTTAGGATATCTTGAAAAACAACGAAAAAAGAAACGAAAAAATGAGAAAATATTCAGAAAGACACGCGCCGTCATAGACAGGACAGAATCGTTTCTTGTCGTGTTTGCGTTGTTTCTCTGACGTTTACTCGTTGTATACGTGTAATTTCCCTGTCGTTTATGCGTCGTTTTCGCATCGTTTCCATTTCGTTTCCCTGTCGTGTCCGTGTTGTTTTCCTGTCGTGTCCACGTCGTGTTTGCATCGTTTCCGCGTCGTTTCCGCTTCGTGTTCTATCCTATTTGTGGGTATGGGGTACATCTAAATAGAAGCTGAACGGTCAAAGAGCTTTAAGAGGAATCGAAAGCATTTTGAAAAAGATAAAAGAAAAGATGCACACTTTTTTGGAATTTTGTTCCAATTATTAATAAGTATAGATGAACATTACGATATTTCTGTTTTTTTTTTTAAACCCTATCCCTCTACTACTCCGTATTATAATTGATTATTTGTAATAATCGATTATTTCTATAATCTATTAACTACAAAACACGTTACGGTTTTTTTTCTCTTTTTTTATCTTGTTGTTATCTTAAAATATTTGAAAACATCTTAAATTTACGAATATTATTTGATACATATTAAAACTTTAATGCATATAGTAAAAAGTACTTTCTTGAATGAGTATATTCTTCAAATACAATTAGTAGATAACAAGTTAATTGAAATTTGCAAATGATCGAACGTGAGTACCGTAATTTAATATCAATTGTACACAGATTTATTCAAAAGACCAAGAAATCTCGTGCATGAAAGAGCTCCTCAATGAAAAATGTTTGCTCTTCTCAACTATCAAAATTCTCAAATCGAGCAGAAAGGAACATCGATCAAAATCAAAAGTAAGCATCGTAGCATGTCAAAACGTAGCATGTAAAAACATTCGTCCAAGGTGATTTATCAAAAATTCAACAAAGAGTTCAAGCGCTGCTTTAATGGAAAGCGCATAACTTGGACGAATTTTCTTCGTATTCGTCTCGACCGACATCCTTATTTCCGTTTTTAAATAAAAAAGGACATTCGAAAAGAAATTTTGTTTGTTATAAATGACATTAAACAGATTTTGATTAAAAGTCCTTTTTTTATAAATTTTGTAATTTTCCTATACTTTAGTAAGATTTAAAAAATTTTATCGATAAGATTCTGATAATTTGATAAATATGATTTTTAATCGGATTATCGGATTTAATTTAATAAAATTCTATTTAAAAATATATCTTTTTTTTTAATCAAATCATTCATCATTTTTACTTGTAAAATGTTATGATTCAAACTATGATTAAATTTTCAAGAACTCTCGTCTGCCCATCTATTATATTTCAAAAGATATATATATATATATATATATATATATATATATAAAGTCTAGTATAAAATATTGTCAAAATCCTTAAAAATTGAGCAAAATTCGTACAACAAATGGCGAACCAGCGAGCAATAGTTTCTTTATATTAATGACTTCAGAAACCATTCGTAAAATTAATGTGACTTGTGTATAGTTCGAAAGAATGCGCTTTCGTCGAATTTATGGGAGTTTACTTGAGAAAGCAATCCGTATTATACCGAATCTGAGAAGGGGGATATTTGAAAAACCGAAACGACAACTTTTAACGACTTTTCCGCTCCCAAGAGTATCGTCTTTCGGAGGAATTGATATAAGTGGTAATGTGATTCTATTTTGGTAAATCCGCAGTCGAGTTTACCGAGGGAATATTTTAATAACATTGATGATAAATAATAATGAAAGTTTGCAATGGATTGCTGCTTTCCTTGTCAAGACAATGATTCTTCCAACGAAGAAGATTTCATAATTAGTAATGCACGTTTAATTAAACAATTAATTAAAAGTATATAGTATCATTTGTCTTCTTATCATTCTTTTCATTTTTATTATTTTTTGTCTAAAACAAATACATATTTGTCGTCGTCGTTTTAATGATCGAAGTTTTCCCCTTGACCTAAGAAAAATGTAGATCATTAAAATAAGAAAAACGAAAAAATCGACTATATACTATAGGTTATAAAAAGTTCAAGAGAAGATCCCTTTGAAGCATTGTGAAGTTACATTGAATTCATCATTTTTAAAAGTCTTGTATAAATTTTTTTACAAGGAGTTCTATATATTCAGAAATAGAACAAAATATGTCGAACTATTTCCTTCTGTCCAGTTATCATCATACTTGAATGAATCTAATTTCCTTTCTTGTAATAAAAGGAACGATAATTTTAAAAGATGTCTTTTGATGCTGTCGTGCTTGCGTGTAAAGGGATGCTGCACCAGTAGGAAAAGCTATTAAAAAGTTTTATAGAATATATATATATGTATATGTATACACAGTGGTATATTCTTTTCTCCTGAAAAAAGTAGATAAATAGATAAAGAGGGGATGAGAAGTAATAATGAAGTAGAAAATCATTTATATTAGGATTCTAATTTTTTGCTTATAATTAAATATTATTATTGAATGAATAAATGATGTTTTATATACAGGGTAATTCTTATAAACATGTATTCGTGTTTTCTTATGCACTTACCATAATCTGATAAAAAAGTCTTCGGCAGAAATTTAACAATTTTTAACTAACAAAAAATTACAATAATAATAATTGACTAAATCATTACGATAACTATTCTCTGTATAATTTACGAAAAATATACTTTTTCAAGAAAACATTCTATTCGATCACTTACTTTCTTTATAATATTACTTTCCAGAATAGATTTGCTTTCAATGCTGAAGTACGTTCTATAATACCTTGATTTCATCTTAAAGCCGTTCTTCAATCCTTTTTAAAAAAAGAAAGGAGGAGAATATATAAAAATATGAATTTTGAAATCGGATGAGTCCACAACTATTTTGAAGTCAATCGAGATTATTGTCGCATGAAAGGGAACGATCAACGCTCTTCAACTCGTCTTCTGTGATATTTTTTTTATTCCTTGCAATTCTTATCTCGTCGGATTTTCTGAAATCCTTTTTAAGAAGAAAGAAGCATCCTCTTTCGTTGACATACTTTCATTGAATTATTAAAAGGAATGTGAGAGAGATTTCTTAAGAGAGTTATAACTCCGGAAGTAATATGTTTGTCTTTCTTTTTTTTTGTTCTTTTTTGTTTTTGTTTTTATTTTTATTAATATTAAAAGGAATTTGCAGTATCCATATAAATTAGGGATTAATATAAAAATAATTAAATATTAAATGTTTTTTTTCTTTTAGTGACTTACAAGAAAAAAAGAATATAATATATTTGGTCTCTCTCATTTTTCTACTTTTCCTTTTGACAGATTCGTTGAGTTTCTGGAAACAGGTCATGCATTAAATAAGCACGGTTCAATCTTCCTTGGACGTTACGACGACATGAAATCGGTTGCTTCCTCATCTACTAAGTTGATCATCTCGACTGACGTGCATAAATTTTAACGAGGCATTTCAGCTAGATCATTATTTCGAAATTTACTATGTGCTCGTTTACTTTCGTTCATAAAAATAAACTTCGTCATATTTTATAATAAACATTCCAATCGATCATATAATTTCTTTTTTTTTTAATAAAATCTAATAGATTGGTTTACATTGAATAAACATTTTATTTCTTATTTTCATCAATTGATTTTTCCTAGGTATTTTTTCGGAATAGACACATCTTTCTTTTTTCTATGTAATCAGAAAATCTTTATACTCAGAATCACGTAGTCGAAAGCAATAATCTGTTGTCCCTCGAATAACAATGAATGATAAAATAAATTTAACCGGTAATACGAGATCGATTGTTCTTTTTATGTATTGTCACGAAGGTATATGATAAATAAATTACAATCGATAAACAATAGTTAATTTATTGTAGTTTCTTACAAAATAAAACGATTTTTACGAATTTGTTTTTTCTTATGAATATTTTTTTTTTTCGTACTTACTTCATTTTCCTTTTTCGTCTTTTTTTTTTCATTTTTAGCTTACTCGCAAAAATACTAACCATAGGAAATCTTCCATTAAGCTACTATTTAAATCGAATTACTATAGAATCGAATATATGCAATCGATTTTCCCTTTTTATATAGTCGATCGAGGGAAATATCCCTTCGATGATCGTAGCACGTCGTTTGTTACAACGAAACGTATATTCGATCGACTTTTACATTTGAATAAAATGCTTTTCCAAAGGGTCGAAGAAGTATCGGTAAATACCATCTTGGGATTTCCTTACCAACATATCAGTATCAAATGCGCATTTTTCGAAACAATCGCCTTAGGAAAACCCTCCTTGTCATTTTCCTTTTTCGGTTCCCTTTACGAATATTCGATGAACGAGTATCCAAATACGTTTTTCCTTAACTTTACATATCTAGTACATGTTTTTTTTTCTTCTTTTTAAAAGAAAGAAAAAGGAAAGTAACCTAGAGATATATTTTCCAACTTGTTGATTCAACTTGCTATGTTTATCTTTTCTAGTTATTACACGCACTTTTATCTTCTCAAGCTTTTCAATTCTCGCTATGTGCTGAGAGCTAAGCCATTTTAGTATGGTAAACTTCAAAATATAATTGCACGCTTTTTACTCAGGAAAAAGCTTTCATTTCTTTGGAAGAGGTTTTGTTTTGTATTGCGAAGAAAATCGTGCAATTATTCCCATTAAACTTTTACAAAGGTGTGCTGCATTGTATATCTCTAGTACAAAAAAGCAAAAAAAGAAAGTAAAAATATTATTCGTTTTTCTTTACGAGACGCTAAAGATAATCCTTGATATTTTGCGAACGGGAAATATCTTAAAAATAAAATTTCTTGAAAAATGTAGTATGTATAGTTCTCTCTTGCGTCCTGTTAAAAATAATACCCCGGGAAATATATATCCTGTTCGGAATATCCTGTATTAGAATCTATAGAAATATTTTCGATTAAAGTTTAACAACGCTTATGCAACAATATATATATATATATATATATATATATATATATATATATATACATTCAATTTATTTATTTATTTATTTTTAATAAAAATAAATTTAAGTTTGATTTTAACAGCAATTTATTTTCATTCGACGAATGTAATATCGCCCGATATAAAATTTTTCGATATTAAAATAGATTAGAATTCGAGATGTAGATAAATAAACGTTTTAAGCTACTTTCAAAAAAAAAAGAGAACAGAAAACAAATATTTTCGCAGTAAGTTAAAATACTTTTTAATTAGTTTATTATTAAGAAAAATTGTTAAATTCTTTATTAAATTGAAAAATATATGTACAAACATGTACAATAAATAAAATAGAATATGAAAGCAAACTTTTATAAATAGTAAAGAGGAAGAAGGTTGTTCTTGAATATAATAGAAAAGTTATGTGCAAGTCATTCAGGCAACATGCTATGTTACTTTCTAACAACAGCAAAATATTCTATGTCGACTAAAGTTCATTACTGTTTTAATTTTGTTTAACGCAAGGTTAGTAATACTTTTGAAAAAGAAAAAGTAAATAGTTACATATTAATTTATCCATAATGTATAATTAAATCCGACTATAAACGACAAAACTTTATTTTAACCTTATTTTATTTTTATTTTCGAAAGGAATATTTTATTATATTCGTAAAAATCCTTAAGCAATGAGATAGATTGCATGTATAATCGTTTGAATATACTGAAGCTATATAAAAAAAATCAAAAGAAATTTTACAAGATTGTCAGAAAGTTGAAACATTAAAACTTTATATATGAAAAGAAAGTGAACTCTTTAATTCTAAATTTTTTTAATAAATTCTTTCTGAACAAAATAAATAACTTATTATTTAAAAACGACAAATGATCTTTTTTATATATTTTAGAACTCTCTTTTTAGGAGGACTCTTAATAAATGTAGGTATATAAAATATCGTCGTATGTGATATATATTCGATGATTTAAATGATTGAATATCTTTGTAAGGTGAATACGTATATTCATTTTTTCATGATTTTAATATCAAGTTGATGGGCATCCATAAGTTTTCTATGCAAACTTTCCCCTAGATTGTACCAAAAAGTTTTGCACAGCATCTGGCGGAAGTCCGATAAGTTAGGGGAGTCGACATTAATATATAGATCGTCCTGAGAGTCGATAATGGTGGCCCATACTTCTTATCGGCTTCGACAACGCGGTTATCGGCCTCTAATATACTAATACACACTGATATTTTTTTCTCACTTTTTTTTTTTTATTTCTTTTCGTTCATCATTTCTTTCAACAATTTTGAGATTTTATAATCTTCCTTTGATCGTATGTAAAATGAAAATGTAAAATGTGGCTCGAAGTAATACAGTTTTCTCCTCTTTTTGCGGAATTTCTTTTAACATCAAAGAACTTACAAAGAGTAAATCATTTAAAACAGCTCTCTTCAATATCTTTCGCAGTTTTCAACTTAGAAAAAAGAATATATGAAAGTATGCTCACGTGGATAGAAGATTAATCATCATACGGTAATTTCTTCGATATCAAATAATTTTTGTTCGAGATATTTCTTTTCTATCTTCTTAAGAGAAATATTGAAGCGTGCTATTTTATAAGTGATTCAACTCTATATGTCGAACACTTAAAATTCCTCAAAAGTTCTTTTTTTGTATCGAGAGATTTTAATATGTAATTATTATACGATAAAATAGTTGAAGTATCGTACGAGATCCGTAGTTCGATTGAAAGAACATGAATAATGTGAATTTTAATAGCTTCAAATATATGATCTATCGAATAATCTCAATAGAATATTAACGTAGGTGTAGCTTTATCAGAATCGATAAAAGTCGATTGATAGTCCCTTTAAACTGGCCTTTCTAAAAATATTTAGTTTGCTGAGATAAAAGACGTTTTCAAATAATTCTTGCTTCTAAAAGCATTCCTCCGTTTTATTTTATTCTTTTTTTTCGCCTCTTTTCGATGGAGTTTAGCACTTTGTGAAACAGCGTGACGCAAAGTGCAAGCTCCACTTTCGTCGATGCAATGGAATGCGGATATCGTACACATACGCATTCCTTGAAAATTTAAAAATCTCTTAAGACAGTCTCCTTCGTTATTTCTTCTCTTTGTTTTTCTTTTTAATTTCATTTGTTACAGTGTTAGATCGATTAAAAAAATCATTTGCAAAAATAGTCAAGGACTTCGTATTAATTTCAAACGAGTATTATACGAGCTCTGATTGATGTCGATAGTCTCGCAAGAAAGCATTTCATGATATTGTACACGTATGTACATTCTCTTCAGCTGATGAATACAATTGACCCTTTTGCGAGAACAAGTTCCTAATAGAGATCATTCTATTTCGATTTGCCGGTACATTGACATTCGTTATTTATTAATCGTGCTCTTCGATCGAAGTATGCTTTATTCAAACGTCTCTCGCGTTATATTGTTTAACTAAAAATAAATCAAAGTTATACTCTTTAAAATTATAATACATTAATCTACTTAAATCCAATCTAAACTTAAAATAAGTTTTATTAAAAGCAAAAGTATTGTAATTGAATTTTTTTTTTTAAACTTCAAATCGATATTTAATCGTTTGAGTACAAGGAAATTATAATTATGTTTCTTCAACTTAAAATACGTCAACCCATTTAGTTAAATCCAATCAGAATTTAAAATAAATAGCAATGGTATTATAATGAAAATTTTGAAATTACGTATTGATTTTTAACGCGAGAAATATTTTATTACATTTCTTATGATAAAAAGGGAACATTGAAAATATTTTTTCTCCATACATATATCAACAAAAATACATCGTAGAGAGAGAAAGAGGAAAAGAGAGAGGGGAGAAGGAAAAAGAGAAAGAGAGAGAAAGAAAGAGAATTTTATTGCGTTTTAGAGGGAGGAGGAAAGAAGGATTGATGACAAAGTTCTCAGGGAAAAGATATGAACATAAAAGTAATACACATCTGCCTGAAAGTTTATAAAAGTTGTCTACGAAACTTCTTTCGAAAAATCTTGAGACTTACTGATGGACGTTGAATTGGAGGAACTGTATTAGAAAGTATCAAAAGGATTCCTTCATCCACACATGCACACGCACAATGCTTCTCTCTTTCTTTTTTATTTTAACAAAAAAACAGCAATAAAGAATTTCCTCGTGGATAAAGGAAAAAGAAGGAATGTGTAAAATTTGTTTTATAAGATCACAATCTTAAAATTATATGAAACGTCATATTTGTTATTAAACAAATAACTTTCTTGATAAATGAAAATGAAATTCGCGCTCGGAAAGTTAAACTCGATGTTAATTGTTCGATAGACAAAGTTTACCGGTAACAAAATGAAAAGTTATATATATATATAATATGTATATATATATATAGCTATGTTTGTGAAACTGACAGACTACGTCATTTCGAATTCGTTAACTTCGATCTTCATTATCGAAGCTTTCAAGCTTGTCAGTCGAAAAATTAGCAAATTTGAAGAGTTGAGTTTACTTGTTACAAATTTGTTACACGCTGTTGGATTTCTATCTCGGTTTAAACATATTGTAGAAATGTGATTTATTAATTAATGATAGAATTATTAATTAACTTCGTTCGTAGGATGCCCAGTATCACAGGATTAAAACTATATATTTCGTTGGCGATATCGAAATTTTTATTAAGTAGGTTAAAAATCTAGGAAGGATTTTGACGAAAAGAATTTTTCGAATCTGTTCTGTACATAGGAATATTCCAATAATGTCGTCGCGATTCGTAAAATCCTTTGGCACTTTAAAACTTTTCCAATTCTGAATTGAAACGATCGATGTTAGATATAGGCAATAGTACGATTAAAATGAAAAGAAAAGAAGAACAAACGATTTTCCAGGGAGTTGGTCAAAAAATTTTATTCGTGTAAAATTGTCCTCTCCGCAAGGATATGTAGTTGAACGCAGAAGGTAGAAAAAAAAAGTGAAACTAAAGAGAAAATTGAAATAAGAAAGTTCTTCGCCATTCTTTAAAGTTTAAACGATTTGTTACATGGAATGTACGAACATTTAACTTAACTCGATTACACATGGATCAGATATTTCAGGTCCAGACTTTTCAAACTTATTTCTATCTGTGATTCAAAACAGAAACACATAATTTTAGCGAAAAAAAATAAATTATAAAATAAAATCTCTAACAATACGTTAATAAATTTGTTTGATATTTTATAACATATTTTTCTAAAGAAAAATTGGAAAATTATAGAATTAAAAGTTCTGCTCTAACCTCTCTCTCTCTCTCTCTCTCTCTCTCTCTCTCTCTCTCTCTCTCTCTCTCTCTTTTCAACTTTTTCTTTTAATTTTCTTCGTCCTACTGATAGTGTATGACGAATTTCTTTTCTTCTCTCCATTTTATATAACATGTATTTTTGTCCATTCGTAACATCTTAAAGAAAACGAAAATATCCTTTCAAAGTATCGATGTCGTCCTTGAGAAAAAAAATGAATAAGAAATAATCGTTCACAAAGGTTACTAAGGGCAAAGAAAAGAAGCATGCATACGGCTGAAAAATTTGGTTCCTTTAATCACTCCTCCTGCTCTAGAAAAAAAAAGTACAAGCTCCCACTGATTAAAACGTTCTCCTTGCTCACATCGCAGGTGGTGCGCGAAAAAATGAGTAAAAAAAAGAAGATGAAAACGGAAAGGAGAAAAGAAAGAAAAAAGAAAAGAGAGCATTTTTTAGATTCGTTTCTTTCGCAAAACAAAACGAGAAGAAAAAAATAAAATAAAAAAAACAGAAACAAAAGGGTTCGCATTGAAATAATTGAGCTGACTTTTCTTTCTTCCGAGTGAAAATTCGTTCTTCCATTCCAATTGCACATTTCTATGCCGACTCTTTGTTCTTTAGTGCAGTTCAAATGAGCAATTACTTCCATTTTAATTGCACTTATACCTATATTCCTACCAAGGTAAAAAATTTATTTTCTAATATCTTTAAATCTTTCCTCGCATTCGATCACGCATTTTAAATATTCAGAATATTTTAGTATAATGTCATTATTATTCATATTATGAATAATCCTCAATTTAAAAAAACTAATTAATCTAGCCTTTCTTATTGATAAATCACTCATAATATTAGTTTAATAAATCAAATCTCTATCTCAATTTCAAAGAATTAATTTTCAAATAAACTGATTTAAAGATATATCATACGCACATGTACGATTAATCGAAGATATATGAGTATGAAACATTCACAAAATCGATTCTATTATAACGATATAATCTGAATATATAGATGAAGAGAGGACATTTTTCCCTTTAAAATGGTATTTGTTTCAATTCTCTACGACTTTCCGTTGCCGAGATATCGCCTTCGAAAGATTTCCATTCATTTTTGTAACATATGTTCGTAGTACTACACGTAGTACTACGATAGTACTATTAAACAAAAAAATACTACGCCCATTCAAATGAATGAATTCCAGGAATTTAAATAGGTCACTACGTTTTTCCAAGAAATTATATAGGTCAGTGGGTCATCGTGAATATAATTTTTTGTATTGTTATATCTCCGAAACTAAAAGTCGTAGAGACTTGAAACAAAGACCGTTGTAAAGGGCAATTTTTTTACTATTTTTTCATCCAATTGTTATTAACAATTTATTATAAACAATTTGTTATAAACAATTTTGTCAATAAATTTTTTTATAATTTAACGTTAAATGAATATATATATAAATATATATATAAATAAGTTATTTAACAATTTGTTATAAACAATTTGTTATAAACAATTTCGTGAAATTATTTTTTATAAATTGACATCAAATGCTCTTCAGGTATATATACATACATATATACGCATATATATTGTAATTTTTTTATAAACAATTTATTATAAACAATTTATTATAAATAATTTGTTATAAACAATTTGTTATAAACAATTTCGAGAAATTATTTTGTATAAATTGACCAAATGATCTTTAGGTATATATACACACATATATACGTATATATATAGTAATTTGTTATAAACAATTTATTATAAACAATTTGTTATACCGGCAAAAAAATTTTTTATATATTCTCGTATATATATGTACATGTAAGTATGTATATATGTGTACATGTATATTTAATAATATTTTATAATCAATTCGTTATAAACAATTTGTTATAAACAATTTCTTATAAATAATTCGTCATAAATCATTTTGGTAATGAATTTTTTTTATAAATTGACATCCAAATCCGTATACGTAAAAGTAGATAAAAATACATCTATTTTTTACAATTTGTTATAAATATTTTTAAACAAATTTATATAAACCAAAGGTATATCATTCATTTTGATTTCTCGGAAAGACATTATCGTCAAGTAATAAAATAAGAATATGAATGAAATAAGAGATGAATTGAGAATGACATTTAATTTTTATAATTTAATTCACTATTCAATATTTTTTGATTGATATTAATCTTCTGCATACGAATAAGATCGAATAACAAATAACATTCAACTTTTGACAATCTCTTGACTTCGACTGTTTGCAACATTAAGTTGCATACAAAAATGCATCTTCTTTTTTTTTTCTATCGAGCAAACATCCCATCCTAAAATATCATATCCCTCAAGGGGAAAGAAAGTCCTGTACGTGATAATTTTATGCATGTATCGATCGTTACAGTTTCCTTTCGTGCATCCTTCATTCTTATTAGTATTCCCTATCGAATATAACGAGAATGTTATTTCTCTGAGGAACGAGCTTGGTTTTCCATATTTTTTTTTTCTTGCTAATTCATTGAAAACTTCGTAACGTCACGATGCTGAATCATTGATTTTAATATCCAATCTTTCTTATCGTGGAACATCTGCCAATATGAAATTTCTTTCGTTATCAAATTTGATATATATGTTGGGTATTATTTCGTCTGGATAATAATCTTTAATATTCGTTATATATTCTTTTAAACGAAACTTAAATTTTTCATCGTGACGTTATGCAACTAGAATTTATAGTAGAAATTTTTTCTTAGAATTTCTTTCATTTTATTTTTATGTCTCTGTTTTCAGGAATTTTTCAATTGCTCCCTTCGTTCTTTCCTTTGGAAAAATATTTTCTCTTCTACTCGAGGATACGGGATATATATAGTACGTTCAGGTTCTTCTTAAATATCCATTGACCGTTCGTTTGTTTAATCGAAGAATTTACGCATATAATTATTTGTTAAACAATGCAATAGGAATCTGTATTAATTAATTTTAAAGGATTTACTAGGATCAACGTTTCAATAGCTGGTGAGAGACGATCGATATTCTGGACTGATATGTAGGAAGGAAATTTTCACGAAGAAAAGTTTCTAGATTAATTTTTCTGTATTCTTTTATTTCAGATAGAAATAATAAGACTTTAGAAAACTCTTAATAAGCTATAGTAGACTTTGGAATGTATTATAAATTTGTACTCTCTTTCTCTCCATCTCTTTCTCTCCATCTCTTTCTCTCTCTCTCTCTCTCTTTTTCTTTCTCTTTTCCCAAATCGATTGTTTTAATTGGGTCATCAAAGATAAATGACGGTACGAAGTTATTACATTCGCATTATCCCGGTAAAATACTTCTATTGAAATAATAAAAGTACAGAAAAGTGTGAAAAACGAACGAGCTCTTATTCGCAATAAAATCCATCTTTGTTTTTCGTTTGGCTGCAGAAAAGTATCAAGCACGATCCTTTAGATTACGTTCACAAGAAGAGCTTTCGGAAGTTCGGTGACCCAGAAAAAGAGTATGAGTTCGTGGAACACGCGATTTCTGTCGTTATTCGTCGACAAGTACTCTTAAAAGTAGTCTTGGAAAAACTATAGTCATACCGTCAAAATAAACTAGGATAAGACCAACCAAATCTTTTATTACTGTTTTTATTTTATATTATATATCCTTTATTTATACTTATTTTGTTATTATTATACTTTATATTTATTTTATTACTGCATATATATATATATATATATATATATATATTTATATCAAAAGAAAATTGTTTAAGTTAAAAACTATTTTTCTTATTTAATGTTGGATGATATCTCATTCATCATTAAGACATAAAATAAGGAAGATAGAGGAATTGTTAATATCATCTTTTATCTCAAGATCGAGTACACGAGTAATACGAGTAGATAACTATACGCCGATGCAATAAGTATCCTTATCACGAGTACGTTCTAGTTATGCTTTCTCGGGTTTCGCATGTTCATAACATAACTAGTCGCCGGCACATTTATGGTCTACCTTAATTAACCTCCGTAATCTCCATAGAACTTATTACTAGCTCACATTCATTTATCGATCGATCTGTCGTTAGACCTTCCTAATATCTAATTCTACTTTATCAATTCCGTTTCTATCAAAATTTTCCAGGATTCCTATAACGCTTATGTCAATAATGCAAACTCTGATCATTTCCTTTTATTTAGATAATCGTCAGCCAAAGGAATAGATTTGGTGAAATTCTTGATCCGTTTAATTACACTTAGAAATTAGTTTAGAATATTTAATCGTCTCGATGATCGATAAATAATAATTTTTTTTTTCAATTGGATATCGAATTAATTTTATTATCTTTCCAACCATTTTCTATTGATTATTAATTTCTAAAATTAAATCGATTCGTCAAATACTTAGTGGATAAACATAGATAGTTATAAATTGAAAAAACACACTTGACAGAGTTTTTGTTCTCTTTCCTAGAATTTATCTAATAATTTAGAACGTTCGATCTATCACGAGAATCGAAAGTTAATTCTAATCGTATATCAAATCGATATCGTTATTTTTTCCAATTTTTCATTTCATCACTTCTTCTCTCTCAATTTTTATTTTTTAATACGACATCGATCCAGAAAATGGATTAACCACGGGGAAGGGTGTTTTTAAGATGAAAAGAAAAAAGAAGAGAAAAAAAAAGGAAACCCTCTTCTCACGCTTCTCCTTCCTCAAATATAAATTATGCATCGTCTAATATTTCAAGCTTTTTCGTAGACGGAAGAAAAGAAGGGCTACGTTCACTGGTAAAGTTAAAGCTGACATTTCGTCGGATTAGACAAGGACGTATATATTACAATAAGAAAGGAAAACAATGCTTCTCTTACGTATACATTTCATTTTTCTTACTATTTTCCCATGTTCGAGGTCGCCGCTTCGTTTTAACTTCCATCAAGTTTCTATTTTTTTCCCTGTCTCTCTTTTTTTCGTATGATCCCATTAACAAAACGCCCTGGAGGCATTTTGTGTGGTGTACCGACGTTCATTTGTGGATTCAACGTTGCCACGAAAGCGTGATACTGAAATAGAGTTCGAAGCCGTGAAATACATATACACTTACATATGTATGTTATTCGCGTTTTGCGAAAGTTATATCATGTTACAGTCGAGATCATTTCAATTTGTAATCTATTGACGATCGATTTTTTCATGATTCGTAAAATTTTATTAAAAAGGAGAAAAGAAAGAAAGAAAAGTAAAAGAAAAAAAAATCGAAAGTTAATTTGAATTATTTTCTTATGCTCAATGAAAAAAAAATTTTTATCGTAAAGATACTTATCTAATCGTTATATTAGGTTGTTGCATAATTTCTCTGTCACACTTTTATACAAAATTAAAATTGATATAAGAATTTATTATATTTAATAACATTGTTTATTGTTATCTATATCTTGTCTCCATTTAAAACTTGTTGATTTCAGAAATGAATTGACATCTTTTTGAATGAAATATGAGAAGAGTTACCTTACAAAAAACATTATTCAAAATTACTAATTTACAATATAGAATAAAAATCGAATCGATAATTAAAGACTCAATGGGAGAAGTGGAAGGAATGATTGGAAACTGTCTCTTTATCTCTGTCTTTCTCTCGTGGGAATTTCGACTGGAGTATTTAAATCGCATCGCGTTTCACGCTCGTTCGTTTCGTTCCAACCGATTCGCTAAATTATTGTCAGGTATTTCGACGTCGTAATCCGATTCGGTTCTTGTAGTTTGCGTTTGTATAGTCGTATCGTGAAACTTCACTGTTGTGATAATGTTCGACGTAGTTACGTGTTACTTCCGAACTGTAATTTATACACTTCGAAATAGAATTGATGTAAATCGATCTATCGAATGTTAGTAATAATGAGATACGTTTCGTCAAAATAATGCGAGTGTATAACGATTTGTCTCTTTCTTATCAGTTGTAATATAGGTATGTATATAAATTTAATGTTCGTATGAGTAATGCGACGAAATGAAATGAAAAATATACTACATGTAGTAGAAAATCGGAACGTAATCCTGTATATTTTGAAATATGAACTAATTTTTAAAATAAATTTCAAATAGATCGTATTAATTAGTTTCGATGTGATGAATAAAGTTTAAGAAAAGAAAAGAGATAAAATAAACGAAGAAAATCATTGAAATGATACGTGGTTGAAAAATAGCCAATCTCGGTTATAAAAGTAAATATGAAAAGAAAGGAATATTTTTAATGTAAATCTTAAGAAATGTACTTTACGAGCTAAGTGCATTCTTTCTGATTTAAAGTCAAGCATAATTTCATCGTTTGACAATGTTTTGACAACGTTAATGTGCCCGAAAGGAAAAGAATTTTCTCGATCTTATTTCCAATGTAGATTTTAGCTTTATATTTCTAGAATCATTCATTCGCTTATTATTCTTCTATCTCAACATTGAATACTATTCCTCCAAATATATGATATTATATTTCCTTTAATAAAAGATTTAAATGAGACATTTTATTTGGTTTATTTGACAAACGATCAAAAAACATACTTTATTATTTTAATATTACTCCCCTCTTTATCTAGTACGTTAAACTGAACCATACCGACACGTTGTCTTTGTTTAAGTTATTTTAAACACTCTGCAACTTTAGTTTGCGTATCTATTAAAAGGAACATCTAATCATCTTAGAGTTCTCGTTAATCGTTTCTTAACGAAGAGAGAAAGGGTATCTTAATGAACTTTACTGGTTGATCATCGTTTCTTATAGTATCTTGCTAGGGAGAAGTATCTTTATCCAGGTATAATAGTATTCAATTAAAAGTTTCATTAACAAATTATCAACTGATGCGAATAGATTAAATAATCTGTAAAATAGAATCATAATCTCATTATATTTTTTTCCTCAATAAAATAGAATACTAGGCTTAACGAATTCTTTCCTTTTTACAAAGAGGTACAATCAAGGCCGACTCGATAACGATCGAGAAAATGCGAAGAAACGGTTCTGCTCGTTAGCATAATCGCAGAGTATTACGCGAATCAATTCACGTTTAGATCGCATTTACGTGGCAGTTCTCTGTCATTGAGTTTCCATAATTTGCGTAATCCTGAATATCGTATAATCGGGGACAATAATATACATACGTTGGAATAATCGTCATAAATAATTTACAATTAGTAACGCCTGAATGATCATGTCTTTAATATATATACAATAACGTCTGTAATGTACGTACGATAAGAATTAAATATTTTTTGTTACAAGTATAATTTAGTTTTAAATATTCGTGTGATTTTAATTGTGATTATAAAAAAATTGTTAAAATCTTTGTTATTTAAATATATTGTTGTTACTTTATTCGTTAAAATTAATTAACTAAAATTAATTCTTTCTTAATTTAAAGATTTCAAGAATAATGAAAATGGAGATATCTTAAATAATATAATAATTAAATTAAGATAAAGATAAGAAGGTAATAATTAAAGAAGATTTCTTGGAGAATTGGCAAGATGTTTGTATAATGACAAACGAAGCGCAAAAGCTGGGAGAAAGATATATGTATAGTATGACTTATTCCATCGTGAAAAAACCACCCCCTTTTGAACAACGATTTCTGAACGATAAAACCACCCTTATGTCTCTCACCCTTCGCGTTCCCTTCGTTCCATTATCCAAGAGCTTTCTGATTTCTCGCTTTTTTTACGAGAATCGAGATCTTTACGCAGGAAACGCGATTTTACGACGTCTATTGAACCTATTACGTCTTTCCTTAGATCCTTAAGGATCTTCTCGAAAAAAATACTTTTCAGTACTTTCGAGTTCACAAATCTAGCTTAAGTTCTGAAGTAAAGAGAGGTCATGTAAAATGATTTTATCTCCACTAAGCGAGATGTCATTTTATATAAATTTTCTATTTCGTAAATATTAAAATTACGATTATAATTTTGTGTGTGTTTTTTTTTTTTAATATAATAATTCTAGTACGCGACTTGAATGAAATATTTATACAGAGTTTATAAGAATAGATGGCTGAACTTTAAGAATATATTCTGCGTATACACATTTCTCTTGATTCTGATATTTCTAAAACTTTTTTAAAATCTTGATAACAAGAATGAAATTTTGAAATATGAAACGTCGTTTTTAGAAAACTTGTTAGTTTACAAAGCTGAGTTCCTGCTTTATAATGTTGAAAATTCTCTCGACGTTTTCTCAACAAGGATCGAAAACTCGTTGAGAAAACCGTACAGTATATCAGATATTTTCTTCCACTGAACAGTATTAGTGACCGGTGGTTACTTTGGTAAAACTTTCTAACAGTTTCTAGTTTAGCGTTTAGGTATTCTAATTACTCCTTCATTATGTATTCTCTCTCTGTTCTCGATCGCAACGCCTGTTGCGCGAAATCCTTCTCTCTTCTCCTATATAGCTTTCTCTCTCAGCTTTTTCGAATAATTTATCTGCACGATTGCACACAACAGATTTCCGAGATTGAATGTAGTAAACGTATATTTAAATGTTATATACGTTTATCTCGTTTAAAAATGCCATAGCTTAAACTATCTACATTATTTGTTCCAATTTAAATCCAATTAAATCTATTAGGTTTCAGATATTTGAGATAACATAATATAATTAATAATAATTATTAACTTATTTAGAGCAAATTTTCTAAATATTCGCAGTTATTTCATAATAAATTTATGCGAAACATGAATATGTTCTTGTATATCTCGATTCACAGATATGGAGATGCATAGGAGAAACGTAATGGTTATTTATGGTCATACTAATAACATAGATTTAGATAGAAACATATTCCATACCCCCACAGGAATTCTCTGCAAAATAGTTTCTTATTTAGTTTGAAACGAAATGTTTTCTGTCAAAGAGATCGAAATTGCTTCATAACGCAATCTCTCTCTCTCTCTCTCTCTCTCTCTCTCTCTCTCTCTCTCTATTTCTCTTTTTGCTTCTCTCTCTCTCTCTCTTTCTATCTCTTGAAATCCTTCTCGACATTCACATAAATCCCGGCATTGAAATTCTCGCAACGGTTGTCATCGACCGACATCCGTCCACAATTTGGCCGATAGCATTGACATTTTATACGTAAAATTATCATTATATCTCTACTAGGGGTATTTCCCTTAAAATCTCCATTTAGTATATATCGGATATATACAACGCAAATAAATTAAGAAATAAATTGATAAATAAATTTATCTCCCACCATGAAACTTTTTTCTTCTTTATTTTGTTTTATTTATTTATTATCTTTTTTTTTTTCATAGAAAAAATGTCGTTGAACGTTTCCCACAAGTATTTAAAGTTACATAGATTATTTTTACATTTTCCATCCTCGAGCACCTTCGAACTCTTTTAAACGTCATCCGATGCAATCACAATTTTAATTTATTCCTACCCACTCGATTTCAACTTTCGATAGAATAATTGCTTTTCCAATTACTTCCAGATATTTCTGCAATCGCGAAACATCGTCAGATAATTTTCGACGATCATCTCTCTCTCTCTCTCTTTCTCTTTTTTTCTCTGGCTCTCTTACTCTTTTATTTTAGTTATCTCGTCCGATGGGAATCGACTTATTAATTAGTTAAGTGAGAATTTCATTCGCTTTGATGACAACTCTGTTGAACTTAATGTGTATTCACGATACGCTAGCCAATAAGCGAAGTGGATTCGTTCATCCCTGTGTTCTTATCCATTTCTTTTTTTTCCCTCTCTCTCTCTCTCTCTCTCTCTCTCTCTCTCTCTCTCTCTCTCTCTCTCTCTCTCTCTCTCTCTCTACCTTTCTCATTTTCTTTTTCCCTCCTCCAGAATTAGTAAAAAGCTCTGGAAAGATTTCGAGCTATCTTTAAATCCACCCTTCCTCACGGTGAAAAATCCTCATTTTTTTTCGTCTTCTTTCTCCATAATCTCCTTCCTTTTTTAGTCGTTTTACTTTTGCTAATATTTATATCATATATCTTCTTCTTCTTATTTTTCTTCCTCCGTCTCTTCCTCTTCTTCTTCTTCTTCTTCCTTTTACTTCTGTTTTTTCTTTTCCTATATTACTTCAATGTTTTTTAAAAAGTCCGATTTTCGCATTATCGAAATGTTCTCTTGCGACATGCTTGTAAGGAATATTTTTACGGAGAAATAGTATAAACGATGATATAGAAAAAATGTCATCGATAATGCATCTCAGTTTTGCTCTCACTGATGCGTTTCTGACGACCATAAAATTTTATCTTTTTTATCGTACGAAGAATATCTCGAGATTATATGAAACACTATAAAGATCGATGAAATTATTTGTATATATTAAATAATAGATATGTAAATTGAGATAAATTGAAATTTCGATTTTTGGAAGAAATTCGTCGTATGAAGTGAATTTTATATTGAATTCATTCACTTTAAAATTACCCATCGATGGTTTCTTATGATTCCACTCGTAACGCCTCTGACTTTTTTTAAAGCACTTATCCACGGAATAGAAAATCAAAGTGGATTTTCGTGTTGTAAAAGGCGCCTAGGGTTCTAAACATACCAATTATAAGTAAAGTGCATTAACAAACTCCTTTGTAGTTGCTCCCCCTGCTGCGAAAGTTTCTAGAAGGTAGAACGTCTCAACGTGACGCCACACCTTCGAAAAGTTACTACTAGTAATTTACGCCTATAAGATTAACTAAGATTTTGAAGTACATTGAGAGATGCATCTTGCCACGTTTCATCATACATTCATTTAATGATCATATTTTAATGAGAATATTTTTTAAATAAAATTTTTTTCTCCCGTTCGATCGAATACTCGATATTAAGTATCACATTTCGAGAAATTTATTCGAGAAAGTATCGAAGAGATTTTTAGAATAATTGATAAATGCTAATGAAAGGACAGAAACTAATTAACTCGGCGATCAGTTTGGCGGAAAAACAAATATTAGCATTGCTTGGGCATTAGAGTATGTTTTCTCTTTCTCTATTTATCTACCTATTTGTCTATCTATATATATATCTTTCTCTGAACAATAGGTATTTGCTCCTCTTGTCAGGTAGACCAGAAATCAAAGTAACGCATGACCTACTCGTAACAAGAAATCTGTTATTCCCAATTACATCGTCTACTCGTAAATCTGTTGTAACGTTACACTGAGAAAACATACGATCAAATTTTGAATGATGATCAAAGAAGAGAGAGAAAAAGAGAGAAAGAGAGAAAGAAACAAAAGAGAACTTTATTGTTACTGAAAGAAAAAAAATCTCAGAATAAAAATGATTTTTTCCCAAGAATTGAAATTCTATTGTAGTTTCATGAAATCCAATTATTTGCTATGTTGCTTCTAGAAGAATATACGTTCAATATGTGTTGAAATGAAAAGCACGTTTGAGATATGAAAGAAACGACTGTAGGCATTGAATTATTGGCTTGAAGAAGTTCAAGTTGACGATCATTTCTTATTGTTGTCACCATCTAAAAAATATTGTTCTCATATTGACAATAGATAAATTTAAAAAATCGTTGCAACATGACATACGATTTCTTCATTTCGCGGTAGAAAAAAAGGGAAAAAAAGAGGGATTGGAAAAATATTGCTGGCATAAAAGATTCGTCTTTACTTTCGCTAAACTAAAAGTCATAACATCGATACACGATTTCTCATTAATAATTCAAATCTCTTTCGATCATTTTTCATGACTGGAAGCATTCTTTCTTTATATGGAAATCACGAGTCATAAATTTATTGTTCATAAAGATTTTGTTATATTTTTAGGATTATAAATTGTGTACTGTAGATTTTAAATGTATAAAAGTACATATTTGAAATAAAAAATATTGTGAACGTGAAAATAAAATGAAGATAATTGTCGGAAAATTGATGAACAAGAAACAAATATAAAAAATTTATATTAAATTTTATTATATTTACTATGATAATAAAATCCTTTCAATTATGAGAACATGTTTCTTAATTGCAATCAGCTTTGAATTTAACATATTTTTGGATTGACGTGAAATAAATAAAACATTCAATCCTAATAATATCCTTTGAAAGATATTGTTCCATATGGTAAATAATATATTAAATTAGAGTTAATTGAACGATATTTTATCGCAACAACTCGTATCTAATGAATTTTTCGGTTTATAAATTAAAACTTTAAGTCTTGAAATTAAATGAAATTTCTCTTTCTAGCTAATCCAATAATATTTTGTTATCCCTTTTTTCCTTTCAATAAATTCGATATACAAATTTTCCGTTTTTCTCGTTAGATTTGCTAGATTCAGCAAACAAATTTTTCATTATAAGATTAAATAAAATCGTTTATCACATTTTATTAATGAATATTTGAGTATATTTGAAAATCTAGTGACTGAAAATGACGATAAAATGTAATCAAGTGTATTTCTCGCATCCATGTTTAAATACGATTTAATACATACACACAGACACACAAACATATATATATGTTGATCTGCAGAAAATCCACAAATTTACTTGCTATGAATGTGTTAAGAAAAAATAAATAAATACAAAAAAAAGGAAAGAAAAAACCTTTAATTTTAACATTTTTAAAAAGTTTCCAATTATTAAACGGATCACGCATCATCGCATATTTCTATATACGGTTAAACGAATTTCTCTCGACGTTTATTCGATATGATCACGTAACAAGTAAACACGGTTGCAATTAATAACACGGTGGAACGCGTGATGCATAAAAGTTGACAAATATTCGCCTGTCAGGTATTAATAATATCGACGATGGGAAATGAAACATTTTGTTTGCAAAAGCATGATCACGATTAATTAATAATTAAATTATAAAGAAATAAGATATAGGGTTAAATACGTCTAATACATAATAGCATAAGTATAATAAATTAATATAATTAAAATATTAGTCAATTCATTTAAGATTTAAACAAAATTCTAATAGCGTTCTGATTATAGCTATTACGTTTAATTGCGAAAGTTTAAATTGAGATTCTGATTTTAATGTTCATAAAAAGAAGTAATAACGTAGAAAATACGAAATGATACGTACGCAGTCATGAAGTATGATTTTATTTTATTTCATTTTATTATTTAAGTAAGACCATTCATTTTCTTTTATGAAGAACGTTATCATTGCCTAGTTTTCTTTTCTTAATGCGTTCGTTGTCCTTCAAAAGCAAATACGACTTCCAATTATGACCAAAAGTAGGCACGAACCGTGAAAGAATGAGCGTTTGGTGTCTATTTTCTCTCTTTCTCTTTTCCTTTTTACTTTACTTTACGACACGAATGTAAGTGGCAGGTTATTCTATAGTTATATCAAAATGCCTCTCAATAGCAACTGCAATTACGGGTGAATAAACCTCCTAGATAGAAATGGGTTTTCTTTTTTTGTTAACTTTCAAATAAATGGATTTCTCTAAGATTTTACAAATCTATAATATACGAATAGAACTTATATCTAGTCCTATTGTATCAATATAATAACTTTATTATAATTCATTTTTTTGCCAGATTAATTTAATTACTTTTAATCCTTTAATATCTATGTATTTTTTATTCGTTAAGTAAAACAGATCTTTTCACGTATCTTACAAACAAAATTCTTTTCAAAAAAATTATTTATATAATTTATAATATTTCTATTATACTTTTTGAGAATTTTGGAATATGTGATTTGCAGGATTAATTTTTTAAAAAAGTTATTAATTAATAATTGAGATTCATCGACATAAAAAAGTTTCTATTTAACAAAGGAACTAAAGGTCGACAAAGACCATGACCGAATCTAGTAAGGATTTTCAATGTAGCAACGTAGGAAATTAATCCTAGGAAGTATCAAGGTTGAAATAGGTTAGAGTTGGTCGTTATAAGGAAGGAGTTATCGATCAAAGTCGATCAGGATACGTTGAAACTTCTTCGATTAAAGTTATTGCAATTTACTTGAAAAACTGTTTTAGTTGAGAGTAACCTGATTTTTCGTTTTTTCATCCATCCAATTAGTGTTTGACTTACGTCTTTGCGTTATTGAGATTAAAAGTTAAAAGATTTGAAAAAAGGAAACAGAAAAAAAAGAAATTAAAAGGACAACATCTAAGAACTTTTTACTGACTGTTTTGATTGATAGCTTTCTTAAAATCATTAGAAATCTATATATGTATATATGTATGTTTTATCACTTATGTATTTTTTTTTATATATTATATTATATGTTACGTTTATTCGTAGCATTATATTTATTCATATTATATAATTAGTCAGAATGAGCAGTAATTAATACGAATAGAGTAATCATCAACGATAATCATCATATATAGATATGTACTTAAATATGTCGCGAAGTCGACCACGATATACTATACAAGGAAATAATTGGAGGTCGTCACAATTTATTTTATATAATTACATGAATCGTGACAGATGAATTTTTTATTGTCTTTCTTAATAAGCAACGCGCATAGTGTAAGAGAGTAATTTAAAAGAGTAATGTAAGAGAGTAATTATTTATCGTAGACTTTTTCTCTCTCGCTATCTCTTTGTGTACAACATACGCGAATCTCCAAAAAGGAAAATGATGAGATATAAAAAGAAAGTAAAACGAATAAAGTGAAAAGCACAAGCTCAGACATAGCTTTCAATATTTGATTTTCTGTATTATTAATATCATGCAACACGTGGATGAATTTTACGTTCTATCTCTTTGTTTTTTTTTTCTTATTTTTTTTCGGTCAGCTCATAAAATAATGCAGAATAGCAATGTATATATATATATATATATATATATATATATATATATATATATATAGGAATACATTTGCAAGAGCTACTTGTCGAACTCAGCACGTGCCACATATACGGACGAACAATCGAACAATGCTGTCAATTCGTCCTTTTGACCAAGTAAAAAATGTAACTTTAAATAGAACGAACTTCACGCTAACTCATACCAGTATGTCGAATTGCGCGAGATGATGAATGGACTACGGATGTCCTTTTTATGATCCAAATTTTTCCCTCTGACTATTTCCATCCTTTTCATCATTCTCTCTTTGTTTTTTTATTTCTTTCTTTTCCGTTTTTTGACTAGTATCTATATCGAACATCGCTGAGCTCAGTCTACTCACGAAAGTTCTGTAATTAACGAACACGTTCGTCTACGATTGGTCAGCTTTAACGAACTTATTTATCAGCGAAGCATGACGAGAATCTGTAACGTTGTTCCTATAAAACGTTTCGATCGAGTAATCTGATCGAACGTCAACGATGCGTGACCTGCTGTTACGTAAATCGATCAAAATCGTGGGTTACAATTTTCCGATAGACAAACAATTCTTGCTTAACAGCACCGTAGTGTGTATATATGTATACGTGCGCTCTGTATAAGAGAAGAAAGAAAAAGAAAACAGAAAGAAAAAGAGAGCAAGAGAGACAAATTGTAAATTCCAAACTCTCGAGTCAACAAATATTTTGCTCATAAATTCGTTCATGAATATGGAAGACATAAAACGTGAAAGGAAATCTTTACGTTCATTGTTGGTAAAGGTCGGTGATCCTTTTACCTGACTTTTATGTGATATTCCATAGGAATTATTAATTTCAAATAAAAAAAAAAAAAGATCATAGTATTTTATTCGTCGTTTTATTTGAATAATTATTTTTATGTATAGTTTTTAAGCATGTTTTTATTAGTGGAATATATGTCAATTTATATTTACTATTTTGGAATAGTAGTCAGCATAAATTGATAGCAGCAGTAATAGTTTTTATTATCTGAACATTATAATATTTATTTGTTTATTCATATATTTTACATATCTTATTTGTTCTTCAGAATTTTATCTTGTTTTTGTTTCGTTATCGTTATACTTTATTATACTTTATCATATTTACACGTAACTTGGTTTATCTTTACTATCATTTTCCCAGTAGTAAATTGTATACCATTATATATAATTTATTTTTATATACAACTCGATTGAGTTTTTTCTTCGAGCGTTTATATCAAAATCATCTCTAATCTTTTCTTTTTGTACGATATGTAAATCGATGACGAAATCATTGATCGTTAATTGATATACATACAACGTATGTGACCTTGTAAAAAAGAAAAAATTTTCTTTCATGAATTCTCATATCTCTATCAACACGAGCTCTCAACGCTTTATATCGTTTACATTTTTTTTTCTGTTTGTTTTTAGTTCTCTCGTTGTCATTCCGACCACCTTGAAAACAGACCAAGCGCGAAGGACATATCCAACATTCAGTTTCGTTCAGTTTCGTTTCTAATCTTCTGCTGTACGGTAGTGTATTCCTTTCGTCTCGTTCTTTCTCGCATATAAAATTGTCTATTCTCATCGAATATTCATACCAATATACGCATCTCGTAAAAACTTATAATTATTATTTCGTTTATCATTAAGATCGAATATTCGTCATTTATTTAATATACGTACATATATATATATATATATATATATATATATATATATACATAGCGAATAAACAAATAATTTAACATCGAATATCTTTGTATAGGCTTAAAGAAGAATTTTGAATTTTCAGGATATCTATAGAAATTAGTATGCTATATAAAATATATAATAATTAGAAAAAGAAACAAGGTTTTTTATTCTGTATCAATGATATAAAATATAATAGAATAAGATATATACGAAAACTATTACATATGTATTGACTTCGAGGAAATTCATTCGTCAATAAATTTGCTATTCAAAAAGAATTCTCCTGAATCAATAAATTAAACTATATTTATAGCAAGTCCTGTTTCAACGAACGATCTTATGTATAATTTCTAAGTTTCCGAGCTTCTATTGCGGTATAAAATCGTTATATCACACACTTGGGAAAAACGTATTTGGCATTATTCCAAATCGAAATCGATTCCTTGGTGCATTATAATGCATAAATTACTAGAATCGATATTATAGTATCTTTCCACGTAATACAACTCTCCTAGTTGGTAGATTTATGCGTGGTCCATACTCTTTATTTTCTCTGAAAAATATATGAATTTTTAATATATGAACTTCTAACACCATTTTCATTCACTATCGATATTTATGTTCATAATATTTTATACGATATGATATGATTTTATTCGTAATTATAAAATTCGGAAAAAGAGTTTATTTTTTATTTACGTTATTTTTATTATCTCTTGCTATTGAATATCATTTTATTTACATGTGTCATAAATTTATTTTAATTTGACATATTATATATCATAAATGTATACGTAGCTTGAAACAACAGCAGTTTAATCTTAATAGAAATTTATCTTCACATCGAACGATCATTATTTGTATCTTAAAGTTAACCCCGAATACGAAACGTATGTCGAAACGTAACTTCGAACCATTAATCATCGGTAGTAGAAAAAGATTTCTCGGTCTTTGAGATAACCATCCATTTTCGTTATCGAACATGCACTTTGCTGGAAGATCCTTTGAAAAATTCACCGAGTGGTAGCTGGATTTAAAAAGAGATATTAAAGAAGATCGAGACCAAATCATGCTTATATTTAGAACACGAAGATATAGAATTTTAGATGAAACGAATTATTATTTTAAAAAGGAAGTGATTCGATAAAATCTGTTCGATAAATCTGTTTTTTATATAAAGCTATTGAAAGAAACATATCATCAATCCTATCGATAATAAAATAGATTTCCTCGGTGTTTTTTTCATCTTTTTTTAAATTCATCTTCGTTTCAAATCAATATTATCGTATCTACGTCGACTAAAAATGTTATCGATAACAAATATTCCCTTGTCTATCGTCTAATGAATTTCCAAGTGTTCTTTTCTTATTTATTAAATACAAATTTCATTAAAAAGTTGAACAAAAATTGTAAAGAAGAAATTGAAAAGCCTTATACATATAAATATATGTATAAGTACGTAAGTAAAATATTTATGATATTCGAATCGTTTCGAAGATACGTTTTCGCAATTTATTTAGTTATTGTTGTTATTTTATTATTTCTATTCTTTGTTAAATACTTAATGTACGTATGAATATATTATACAATATGCTCACTGAAGCTATCAAATGATTCTTTTATTTACGTAATTCGATATATGTAAATTGATATTATTTTTTCGTCAGATAATATCGATAACGTATCGTATTCTGTATGAATATACATATATAGACATAAACACATGTATAGAAAGTATCATGTAGATATAGTTATTTATGTAGGATACTCATTGTCTCATAGAAGTCACAACAACAACAAATCAAGTTCGTATGTCGAGATTCTCGCGAATGCCCTTTCGTGAAGGTCGTATTGTTTTAAGGCAGCATATTCAGAGTTCTGCGCGAAATTATAGATTTTTATCGGCGAATCATCATTGAAGGCGATTCTTTCTTTTGCACTCATCTTTTTTCTTTCATTCTTGATTTTATTTCTTTACTTACAAGATGATTTTTTTTGGGTTCATCTGTTTTTTCAACTTTAATTTTACTTCGAATATTTTCAGAATTTCTTAAAAAGAACGTAATTTTTTATTTAATATGTTTAGTAAGTAAAATGTAAAAAAAAAAGAAATAGAAATTTTCCTAGTTTTTCTTTTTTGAATCTCTTCGTAAATTTTCTCACATTACCAGAGTTATAAAGAAAAATCGAGAGAAAGAGGCATTGAATGAAGGGTTCGATTCATCTGGCTACATAGGTATGTACCTAATGGTTTTCTTTCAGGGTATTTTCTGTCCGCTAATTAGCACCGTGAAGAAAACGCACCCTTCGAAGTCAGCAATCAATTACGATCTCGTACTTTCGTCGACATTTTTCTTCCCACGCGTTTATTCGATAACCATTAACAAAGCAGTCACGATCTTTTTCTTCTATCTTTTTTTTGTTTTATTTTATTTTTTTTTTCATGTAATCGAACACGTGTTACAAACTTTAAAAATATGTATACATTGAAACTCAGAAAATTATGTGTTAATCAAAACCGGCGAATCAAAGAATGTTATTAAAATTAATATTAATCTTATGTAAATATAGAGAACTTTTATCAATTATGTTGCTTTCAAAAAAAACAAAAAAAAAAAAAAGAGAGCGAGAGAAAAAACAAAAAGGAAGAAAATGATGTTGGTAAGATCATATCAACGTAAACTGTTAAATATTTGTGAGTCTTTTCAACGTTAAACATCATCTTTGTAAATATTCTTTTGATCATAGTAATTTGGCATAAATACGTTGTTTGAAAAGAATCTCGTCAACGTAGAATAAAAACAAAATAACTAGGGTAAAAACTAAATAACACCTACGTTGCAATCCTCGTTTCTTTGATAATACTGAGGGCCGTTCATCGTCAGAAAGACCTGTATAAAAACGAGAAAGATGGAATAGGATATCATAAGAAGAACTAAGTCTTGAGTTTTGTGTAGTATGGAGACCAAACGTGTATGCTTAGATATTTACATATCTTGAGAAGAAACCTTGGTAACCCTTAAGACGCTCGTTATATCTTTAGTTTTTACTAGGCTCGTGTCAAGAGCTTTGTAAATTGAGGACGAATTTCTTTGTCGGTTGTAACCTTCTCTTTTTAAATGACATTCTTATTATTTCTATTATTTTTAATTTGTAGATTAATTTGTTAATTATTCGAATTACTTTATTATCATCATTATTATTATTATTATTATAATTATAACATTCGTTAAGAAGTCGAAGTGTACCGCATTTCTTTTAATTTGTTAATATTTTCTCATGAGATTTCATCATTTTTTTTTTTAAAGATATTTTCAAGATATACATTCCTGCGATTAATAATTTATTTAAATATATCAATATCTTAAATTTTCGAAAAGTCTTACAAAATGGAGAAAATAAGAAAGAGAAAGAGAGAAATATTTTAAATGATTTATAAAAATATAAAATTTTAATAACTGATACATGATATTTCATAACATATTTCATATTTAATATTTCACGTGCAATACACGTAAATAATTTTCTATTTATTTGCTAGTGTCAAGAGACGTGACATACGTCTTCACGAACAGTGAAAAGTCTTTCTCGAAGAGAAATCCATACTTAGAAGAATTCTCTGGAGATTAGAATATCGATTCTTGGTTCACGAAGGAAGATATATTTTGGTTACTGGTACTGTAAATTATTTCGACTAATTACAAGATAGTTGAGTAAAGGTATTGTGAAAGTTTCGACGTTATAACCTTATAGTCATGTAGGTCATGTAATTATAAATTAATCTAGAATTTAGAGAATATTTCATAAATTACGATCGATATTATCAAATAGCTACAAGTAATATTACATTTTACCTTAAAAACTTAGGAACATTTTTTATAAAATCATTAAGATTGACCGAGATATGTGGCCATATATTTTAAAATAAGATGTCCGGAACACACATTTTGATATACATGAAAATTTAAATCGCAACATTTTAATTTAAAACTCTTCTCTCTTTTTTTCTCTCTCTCTTTCTCTCATTTTTACTTTACACTTATAATTCCTTCATCATTTATATGCACTAGTAAACTTTCTTACCCGACTACAAGATTACTAATTATGATAAGTACATGTGAAATTTTAAGGTAGAGGAAAGG
The DNA here is from genome assembly GCF_014466175.1 of Vespula pensylvanica. NCBI lineage: Eukaryota > Metazoa > Arthropoda > Insecta > Hymenoptera > Vespidae > Vespula > Vespula pensylvanica. The sequence continues at coordinate 2,052,453 of NC_057700.1, read as the reverse complement.
ACAACGAGAAAATCGCTGATGACAAAGTAGAAATTCCGGCTAATTTATACAGATGCAATTAGTACTTCGAGAAACATTTAAATTGATCAAGCAGACGAACGCTTTCATTTTAAATGACTTTGTCTTTATTCTCTTGATTTCTCTCCGTGCGTTCTCGTAATTTGCGTTATATTCTTATACACGATTTCTTCGAAAATGCACGTTTCATTAATTAGAAACGGTAAGGCTGTCTCGTTATTTCCTTTCAAACTATTGCGATTCGGTATATTCATTGGGTTTATTATCTTCAAGTAATTATTTGCACTTTTAATTGGATCTTTTACGTGCATTTGTAATTATCCTCTATTTTTATCCTTATATCATACTTTATAAGAAAATTCGAAGATAAATACATTAGTAGTAATTAATATTTTATATACCGAAAGTACTTATTTATGTAATACTTCATCGAAGATTTATTAAAATTGATTTCAATGATCCTGAAAATGGATTACATGAAAAATCTATAAAAATTTATATGATTAATCTAAATTTATTTAATTAATCTATTATTAATTATTTTAAAAGAAAAAATACACTATGATTATAGTTACAGAATGATCATAATCATTGGCATGTATCATTTCGAAACAGAGAGAACAGTTTACTCGGTCGAATCAAATTTTCAATCGTCATGATAATCATGTGGACTCGATATGCTTGAAATGTTCAACGAAATTACTAATTTCTGAGTTGGTCAGAATGGCACGTTTTGTGAATGCGTTTCAGGTGAATAGTAGGTTACGTTTTCGTTAACTAAAAATCTGATAAAATGAACAGTCTACATTGGAAGATAATTTCATAGATATGCACGAGTGGAAATGAAAATTTGTAGATTTTAATCAAAGACCTCAAAGTTCTTTAGAATATAAATATTATTTTTAAAGAATGTTATGAGATAAAATAGATGAATGAAATATCTTTGATAATACTCGGCTAGCGTGTTCTACTTAACGAAAGCTATTTTTTTTTTTTATGTAATTAAACCTCTCGGCATAAGAAAATTGTGTAATCATGAAAATAATGAATTTACGATCGATAGAAAATAGTATCACGACTTTAAAAAGGAGTTGACTAGTACTCTAACTTTAATGGAAGCTCTTTCTTAAGCTCTTTAAAATTACCTTAAGTGAGAACAATTCGAGGATACTTAACGATAGTTGCTCGTACTTTTCAAGTAGTGCTTAGAACTAATTCGAGACAAATAAGCATGGTTTTATTTTTTAGAAAAGAATTTCGATGAAATGTTAAGGTGATTTGAAATACCAAAAAAAAAAAGAAAAAAAAAGAATAAAAAAATATATGGAAAAGTTGAAAAACTCGATGTAGTTATTATAGATATTTAAATGTAAAAAGAAAATTAATACTGTCGGATAAAAATGACGGATTTTTATAATATGACACTAATAAAATAAAAAGATTTATGAATAATATTATTAGGAGGATAACTTTTGAAAAAAATATAACATTTCGGATAGGAATTAGAATGATTTAGTAGCTTGTCTTTGATTCCATTTTAGCGACGTTCTTGCTACAGACAGTGATGAATAGTTTTGTCCTCTCAACCCATACCATTCTGATGATTCGTATAACATATCCAACAGACAATCGAGAGTATAATCACAATGTTCATGATAGATCCGAATCCTTCATTGTATTGTTCTTTCGTTCAATATTACATGAATCTATATTTGCCTTCAATGTCACTAATGATTTTCCTTTTATCATCGTAAATAATTATGATTCTGATAAAACCATTCTTAAATAAATCATTCTTCAATAAAAGCATTTACGTATACTTATCGATTCTTTTTTCGTCGCGATGAATTGATTTATCTAAAATTCTCTGTCATATAATTCATACATTAAATAAATTTTCTACGTCCACTTTTATAGATCAAAATTCTCTCAGTTTAATAACTATTAAAATCTGCCGAACAAAAGTATGCCATTTTTTAAATATAATTATATTTCGAAATAATCATGAAAATTATCGTATAATTAAATTGGAGCATAATGCAGACAAAGAGAGTGGTGGTATTATTTGAGCTCGAGCGATAAACTGGTAACTTAACAACTTTAAGTCTTTCAGTATTTTTCATTGCAATATTAGGAATAAATACTATGGGAAATGAATATTTTTTTCAATATGCTTTACGATGATGGGTATAATATCCGGCCTACTTTCAATGGTTCAAGTTATAGGAATATAAGTCAAAAAGAAAGGAAGAGATAGAAATAAAATTGAAGTTGAATCATTTTCGTCTATGCATTTTATCGTATTCATGTTAGACGACGTGCAACCCTTGGGATTTATGGAAACATACAGGAAATGGTACTGAAACTCGAAGTACTCCGTATAGCAAGGAAATCCGAAATTTGTATGTATGTATGTATGTATATAGAAGAGAGAGGGAGAGGGAAAAGAGAGAGAGAGAGAGAGAGAGAGAGAGAGAGAGAGAGAGAAAGAGAGCAGTTTCAGTTAGGTATTTTATAGTTTCCTTTAGTCTTTTAAGGTATATCATTCCGAAGGTTAGTGTTTTTAAAATGTAAGCCAAAAGACTTAAAATTTAAGTATTCAACTCCTTTTCTTCCTCTCTCTCTCTCTCTCTCTTTCTCTCTCTTTTTTCTCTCTTTTTCTCTTTGTATTTTTTACTGTATTTCTTTTCTTTTTTTTTTACCCACGTAAAGTTCATTTTGCTGCAGACTTGTGTGAAACTTGAATTCCGTCCATGAAAGTTTGTTAATCTTATAGATGGCGTTGAACGATCTTCACGAGGATAAAGTAATCTAAAACAAGTCTTTAAATGAAGTGGGTAGAATGGAGTGATGTAATCGTTGCTCTTTCCTATATGTTTATTTTATTTATACGTTGATAGTTTGTATCGATCGCTGAAGAGTTCCTATTCCGAACTGCTTGTGATAGGAGTTGCATAAAATCTAATTATAAAAGATAGAATATATTTCGTAGATGTCATCACAAGTATTAAATTTACTTAATGTACATATATTCAACTAATTTACCATGGGTATCTCTGTCCGAAAGGACTTAAATGTAGGACAAGGGACGATTTATTATATTGCATTAGGCGATTAATTCGGAATAATGAATTTTACATTAGCTGCTCGAACGGTATATAATCTGTACGAGAGAGTGAGAGAAATAGAGACGGAAAAAGAGAAAGAGAGTTAAAAGAAAAGAAATTTAAACTTTCATATGAACGATAGTAATATGAGTAAATAAGATATATATATATATATTTCTTTTTTATATACTTCCTTTGATAAAGAAAAAAAAAAATTAAATTCATTTAAATTTCTGAATTAATTTCGTGTTAGACTCACAATTAATTTTGTAAAGGATCACCTCTAATTTGTAATTTCCCTTCCCCATTTTAATTGCCTCTAGTATTAATTAGAATTAGATCTTATTGTTAGGAAAGTCTCGTTAGGGTTGAAATTGTCTCTGTCTTTGTCTCTCTCTCTTTCTCTCTCTTTCTCTCTATTGCGGTTACTTCAACGAGCTCACTTAAATAGTTTCGTGATGATTTAATTAAAGTTACCTAGAATTTCATACAAAAGGTATGGAATCTAGATAATGGAAAGTTTTTATCTACAAAATATCTATTACATACAAAGATATTATCGAAAAGAGAGATTCTTACCTTTACTCAAAGAATCGACCTCTTGTATTTCGGCTTCCATTTATGTGAAAATTCATGTCTATTCTCATATCCGGTTCTCCATTGCATTTATTGCACCCACAAAAACTTATACCATAAAGTCTCACGTTAGACATTCTTAAACAGTACGATCGAAAGAAATAAAATCTCTTGATGGAGATTGCCGATGAAGGGAAAGGAATATTGTCGAAACACACGAATTAATGATAATCACGAGTAAAATATGATAACAACTTATCGAACAATTTTAATTATTTAAGATGAAAATCAAGTCGATGCCTAAAAAATTCTTTTGAAGTCACATGGTAACCAGCAGATTTATAAATTTTATAAAACACTAATAAAATTGTCACTTTTTCTTTTCGGCAAGAATAAAAAAAAAAAATAAAAAAGAAAATGTGAAAGAAATAACAAAAGGACGAAAACGACACGAAGAGAATCGGAGAAATTCGAGTTCCTCGTTTCTTTTCCTTTTCTTTTCTTTTTTTTTCTTTTCTCCTCTTCTTTCTTTTTCCTCGCGTTCGGAAAAGTTTCGAAATAGATCGATGGCTATCGCCAAAAGGATTCGATTCTCGAGCGATTCGATCTCTCAGGAAACGGACTAGAAGTAAGGTCCAACCGAATGTAGATACGCGCGTATACTGAAGTTACTCGTGGGTGCGAGGGCGCCGGCTTCAACCCAGACGCAACCCCTCTTTCGTTCCAGCATCCAAAGCGCCACGCGCGATTTCTCTCTTCTTCTATCTCATTCATTCGTTCTACTTGTGTTTCTCTCTCTCTTTCTCTCTCTCTCTCTCTCTCTCTCTCTCTCTCTCGCTCTCTCTCTTTCGCTCTCTCTTTCGCTCTCTATTTTCTTTTTCTTTTCGTCGTTCTCTTTTTATTAGTGCCGTAAAAAAAGCAGTGAATTCATTTGGGATGCCACAGTTAAATACGGCTATGTTACTGATGGTTTAGAGTTAATATTCTTTATTTCTCTTATCCTTTGTATTTTTCTTTCTGTTCCCCTCTTCCCAGAAAGATATCGTAATCTTGCTTGCAGGATGTTTCTTGCCATTGTTGATTCTCTTGTCACATTCTCTTATAATTGCGTATACACTTTATCAACTGTCAAGTGCATTAAAAACGTGCTGATATTTTTTATCTTTATTTGAAATATTAGTTTGTACGCGTTAGTAACATGTACATCTTTTTAGAAGAAACGAGAAAAAAGAAAAAAGAACTTACCTGTTTTTAGAAATATTCTTTTGATGATATCAATCGTTACGATCTGATATCTGAATGATATTTATGTTATTGTTCAAAGAAAAATGATAATTTATTATTAAATAGAATCCATTGTGGTCTATAAATTTACTATTCTTAGTCTAAAAGTAGTAGTAAATTTTTTTTATTAAAGTTTTATAGATTAAATATAATTATAAAAACGAAGAAATTTTAATTAATTAATTACGTTGGTAGGTTTAGTTCGTTTTATGATAAAGAACGAATCTACATAGATACATATTAGTTTCAGAATGTAGTACTAATTAGCAACGTAAAAAACGTACGTATCAAGCGTAGGTTTAATAATTTCTCTAGTGACTTGGCGTATGATAAAGGCATCAATGCATTAGATTTGACTACAGAATTTCTGTTTCAAAGCATCTCTATTTTGACACTGAGCTAATGAGTTACCAGAGTTGTTACAAAAATAAAATGTAAGATATGTGAACACGCTAGAGTGAAAATGTACATTTTATGAAATTTGTCAGACAAAATTAGTTAAACGCAAAGTGAAACTCCATTTAATGAATATTAAAGACGAACTTTTGAAGTAATAAAAACTCGCAGCTCTATTTGCGTTTTTATTTAACATTCTATATAAAATTGCGATCTCTATATATAATTTATGCGTATAATTAATAATTTTTTTCTTAACATAAAGTGAAAACAATTGAATTTTAAATATTGTATTTTCTCGTTGACTCTGATTTTACACTCGATATCAAACATTTAATTCTTACGTTTATTAGGATAAACATTAACTCTTTATCATGTAAATATATATTAACAATTTGAAATGTACTTCAGGAAATCTCTACGGAATTTTATTCGTTTTATCCCATTATCCATGCGTATTTTATTCGAAATAAAACTATTAAATACCGAAACGATCGAAAAATGTCGTATAAAATTCTAAGTAATAAAATTCACGAGCATTTAAAGACAGATTCAATGTTTTATAGTAACGAAAAAATTGAGTATCTTCCTTTATCGATAATCTTACAAAATAATAATTTGAAAGAGCCGTGCAGAAATAATAATCAATGTTATTGCAATAAATATGTTTGATATTTACACGTTCGGCTATTGAATGTCAAAAGGTTAAATTGTAAATTTAGGAAGCAAACAAAGCTTATATTGGTATTATATGACTATTTGGTAATACGTAGGGCGGAAACATCTAGCAATAAAAAACAAAATAATTAAAACATTTTCAGATTATATATACCTTTTGTTTCTGTAGGCATATCAAAATTTAAATATGATAAAACTATCCACTCGTTTTATAAATCATTTGTATAATAGTATGAAAATTCGTTCTCTACATAAACTATGCGTTTACGATCGAAATGAAATATATTAAATAAATAACGAATAAAGAAAATACATAGGCGAAACTTTTAATTCGATAAAGTAAGATCAATCGTATCGCGCAATAAACATGTTTACATAGCAACAAAGAGTTCGTTCGTAAAATTAATTTTATAAATCTTGAAGAACTCATCGTTTTCATATCTTTTGATAACGATATAACTTTGTTAGGAATTTTCATTCGTCGGAAAAAATGTTGTAAAACAAAAAATATAAAATTGTGCTAAAAAAAATAAGGGAATACTTGGAGACAAAGTAAAAGTCGAACTTAAATTTATTCTTATCCAATTATTAAACGACGTAAGTTGTTTCGAAAGTAACTTAGGAAGAGGTAACGAGACTAAAGTAGAATAAAAGTAGAAATAGTAGACTCGTAAAAAGAACGATCGCGATGAAAATAATTACTGATCACGACTTAATTAAAGATTTTTCTTTGAACTGGAAATTTTTAAGTGAAATTCGAGATTTCTAGTAATCTATTCTTTTCTTTCAAGTACCCAAATAAAAAAAAAAAAAAAAAGAAAAATATGATCATTTTCTTCTTTTTCGGAAAAAGTATAATAATGAGAACGAGTATTCCTTTCTTCGAAAAATATGTCACGTCCAGCAATATGCGGTCGCTTTAGCCCCGTCAACAAGAGAATGTGCGGTAAAAGGCGTGAAAACTTAATTACGTTCAAAATTGTAAAGCTTCAAGCTGAAACTTTTACTCTCGCGTACCTCGTTACAGCTTTTATAAGTGGGTACAACTGAAGAAAAGGTCTCGCGAACAAGCGAGTCAAGCTCCATGTATTATATAATAAATAAGCTTTTCATGAATTCCGAGTTACTAAAGAATGGCGAATTGAAGTACTAATGTACGTGAACTACTGGCCTCTTTCCTTTTCTATTTCAATTGATCTTACTTAACTTATGATAATAATAGCTATATCTAATATACAAGTAGTATATTCATCCAACAAGTATGATATACAGGAATGATTAAAAAAAGAAATATTTTTGTACTCCTTTTCTTTCGAAATAATATATCAAATATATCTTTGCACATAACAATTGCTCATTATCATTGCATGTATAATGATTCTAAGTGTAAAATAAAATTTGTATGCTGACTATAATCTGTCGTCCAATGTTTGAGAAAATGCAAAAAAAGTCGTTAAGATATTATCTCTGAATTTACAAAGAACTTACAAATTTACGAGATAAAATTTTTCTTCGATTCGAAACCTCTACTGTCGGATCTATAGCACAATATCCATCGCGGCATACCATATATCCAGAACACAAACCACAGGATCACGGAACACGGATTACGGAACACGAAATCCAGTCGCAACTGAGATAAACCTAAGACAAAATCCAGACGTAACCTAGAACTACGGATTAAGGATTTCGTATTTTTGTAATAAAAAAATTTTGATTAAATATTGATTATTTTGTCAATGTTTTTCTATGCAATATTTTCAATCTCGTTGAAAAAATTACTTCTAAAATTAATTTTCTTCATACATTTGATGTTATTGTCAATGCGAGTGACATGCATTTGAGCTTTTTTCTTTTTTCTTTTCTTCTTTTTTTTTAATTAGACGTTCTTTCTAAATTGAATGCTTCTTCGTTATTATAAAATTGTCGTCTCTTTTACTTATTCTCTTTCTTTTTATTAATATTATTAATGGTAGAGTTAAGGAAAATATAGAAATATTGCTTGTGTAAATATGAAAAAATGTGATCTGTAAATATGGTTGTAGCAGCTTGTGTTAGCATCTACGGAACTGAGGTAGAAATGAAATGCACAGTATAGAGTTGAACTTGTCCGTGATATAATAAAGTTCCCGGTTTTCTCCTGAGGATCGTTAAAAATGATTAAAATATTCTGCTAGAAATATTTATGGTACTTTATGTTCCATGTTTTCATTTTTAAAAAATAAAAAAACAATTATTCTATGCTTCCTCTTTATTTCCGTGCATTAACAAAATTTATGTTATATTTCTTTCGAATTATGCTAAACATAATCGAAATTATTTCATCGATTCGTATCGTTTCAATTATATTACATTAAACGAATTCTTGCAAATATATTTTTTTATATTTATATTCCGTAAATTCATCACAAGCTTGTTATGCTTTCTCCACTATTTTCAGTTACCGATCCGTCACGCGTCGACCAATTAAGTTTCTTGATGTAGATTTATCTCTGAGCTTGGTATCCGAGTTTAGCCACGGGCATAAATATCAGTCGAATATAAAATGAAATGAATGAAAATTTAATTCTTTTCTTTATCGCGAAAAATGACGGAAACAAACGCGTTCGTTTGATTAAAAACTAACAACTGTGCCGACGGTAACTAACGTGTATTGTTATTTAAAAAAAAAAAAAAAGAAAAAAAGAACAAAGTTTCTTCGTATAAAAAAGAATTCAAGAGAGTTCGTAAAATATTGGAAAAAGAAAAAAGAAAATTTATTGATATGTCAGAAGAATAAAGTATGATATATGTAAAGAGTGTGAAGAAATGTAAAACTAGGTACTAGTTATCAATAGCCAGTCGCCAATTGCTAGTTGTAAATCACCAGTTATCAGTTAGCAATTATTTTGCTTTAACTTGCCTTCTATGGTTACCACTGCTGCGATGTGATTGCTAAATAGTAAAGAAAAACTGACTTGTCTAAACTAAATAATAGTAGATGTCAAAACTTTGTGCTCTCTTTTAAAGAGCATCAGAAACAATAAAGAAGCGTGAAAATTGTGGAACTCATTTCGACACCTTACCAAGGCTGTTTGGTTACGTTGAAACATTCCGCCAACTCTTATATTCGTTCTTTATCTGTTAGACACTTTGAACTTTCGAGTTATCTCACGAGAGAGAGAGAAAAGCCGTTCTTCTCTTCGCGTAATACTCTGAAATTATTTCGTCTTTTCTCTCTCTCTTTCTCTCTTTCTCTCTTTCTCTTTTTCTCTCTCTTTATCGTCTCACCTTCGTATACTGTGAGAAAATGAAGAAACGTCACCGAACGTGACTGAAAGATGAAATCTTCGCTTCGATACCTCGACTACTTTTAAAAGATTTTCTTTCCTTCTTTCTTTTTCTTTTCTCTCTCTCTCTCTCTCTCTCTCTCTCTCTCTCTTTTCTCCCTCCTCCCTCATTCTCTCTCCCTCTCTCTCTCTATTGCTTTATTTTTCATTCTCTCTTTCTGCCTCTTTGAAATTCATATGTCCATTGTAATTTATCACAACTCGCGTCCCACACAATACACGAATTTTTGGTTCTAGAGTCTGTGTCGCGTTTGATAAACGACGGAAATTTTTCATACGACAAAAAGAGGAGTCATGGAACCATTCCTACAAGATTTGCTCAGAGTTTCTTCAAGTATACTTTTTAAGATATGCCGGAGAAAAAGTTGAAACAGAGAGAGCAGTAGATTTTCAGATATCTGGATAGAAGCGAGAAAAATTTTATTGTCGATGCGAAAGTATCGGATCAGTTTACACTTTATCATTGTAATTTATTCAAAATCACATTGTCAGACTCTTTATTAGACGTCGTTATAAGCTTTATTTCCATCGTTTATATGACTCGATGAAATATCATTATTTTAACTCATTTAGATTAAACTTATATCGTTTCGGAATCGTTTGAATTAATTCCAATATTTATTAGATAAAAAATCAAAAACTCATTACAGATAAAATATTCAAATAATGTCAAAGGAATAATAATATAATGTATTTAATATCGATAAGTATTTATTTATACGGAATATTTAGTACATATTATATTGTTACATATTATTAACGTAAATATATTGATTTTAATACAATAAATAATCGATAGAAAATGTGTACATTAATGTAAACATATCAATATTAACGAAAGAAAAATTTTTATATAACATACGTAGTACTTTTATATTAACGTAATTTATTTTATCAATAACAGAGTAACGAATATCTTCAATGATACAAAAACTCACTTCCAAAGTAATATACATTTTGACTAATCAATACATATGACTCATTGTATACATGACTCATCTGTTAACATCGTTAAATTCTTAATATCCTACAATGTTTATGTTGTATATACAATATTACGTTGTATATTGATGGCCTTACATCAATGACCTTTTGTCTTGAAATCGAAGACCAACGAAAGTACGCAGTCGTCGAGTGGATTCTGGTGAGACAAGTTCGTAGATCGATTTGTTTCGAAAGTTCCCAACGTGAAACTTCCTCGGAAAAGTTTTCCTGATCCTTTGGGTGGACCTTGTCATCGATACTGCACTTTAAAAGCCCTGTGTTAAGTAACGAGCAAAAACTTCAACACAAAATTAGGTTAGCCCCATCGACGAGACTAATTGTAAGTTTATTTAATTACCAACGAAGTAATTAGCAGCTCGTTATCTCGACGTTTCATTCACTACTTTTCATTTAATATCTCCATTTCTCGTTTAATTGTTTAATTATTAAGTGATCATTATAGCTAATGGATATAAAGTATTTCTAATTGAAATTTAATACAAGTATGTATAATTTAAAATATCGAGGAGATATTTCTAGCAAATATTCTTATGTTACCGTTACATACATAAATTACTAATAAGATATAATAATATAAATAATTATAATAACTTAAATATCATAAATAACTTTAATAAGATAATTTAAGATACTTCATATCCATTTACGTATGTTTTAGTTACTTATATCACTTTTTTTTTTTATCCGATTATCGGTTCTATAAATTTCACGACTAAAGAACATATAATGCGAATATCCTCAAATAAAATATATTATCTTCGTTCTTTCTTCCTTTCTCTCTTTCATCGTTCTCATTTTCGAACAATAACGAAAATATTAAAGAAGCAATATTATTAAAACAAACCCATTGCTCGAACAAAGTTTATCTCGCGAGATAAGAGGAAAAGGAAGATGAGAGAAAATGAGAGCACCTTCCGTAATATTGCTCGATATCTTTTTACCCATACATTCTAGTTTTCTTTCATGTACATGCTCTCGCTCGACCGCTTTAATCTCCTCGTCACTTCCGTGTCAGCATTTGCTATCACCATCTACCTCAACGGAATTGCGTGACAACCGCTGCGGCAGAACATCTAAATAGTGTGACATCCTTGTGAATTCCTTAGACCCACCTGAGCCTTTAAAGCGAACTTTGTAATCATGTCTGTGACATATTTAAGTACCGTGTCCATAAACTTTCGATAAAAAAGATATCAACCCTATTAAAAATTTTTCTTTTTTATTTATATTTATCTTCATTTTTCTTTTTTTTTTTATGTGCCGTTTTTAGTTCATTTTAGTAGAATTAGTTTGAATAATAGATGTGATAAGAATTATTATTTTATATTTTAATAAACAACATAATATATCGCGTATTTTTTATTGAAAATGCGAATACGAGATATAGTGTAGTATAATATTGAATTGTTTAGTAAGTAATGTGTTGGAAAATATCTTGACAGATAACGTTGTTTATTTAAATAAATAATTAAAATTAAATCTTAATAGCAAAAATATCAAACAATGTGCGAAATCGATAGTTAAGTAATGATTGAATTAAAAGAGTGAAAAAATAATTCTTTCAATTAGGTTTATAAAGATTTATCGAAAGTAAAGAACGATAAGGAAACTGGATGTCGATCGAAGATCGTTCTGAGTTGGAAGATATGATATTGAACTGTCGACTAGTCCCTTAGTCCCTTAAAAGCACCTTCGTTTAACTCTTTAACTTCGTTGACACGTCTGAACGAGAAAAAAAAAACTAATACCGGGTTTCTTTATTATTTTAGAAATTTGTAATAGATTCGAATTTATATATTGCATTATCTTTCATAAATTAATTGAAATCATTTTCAATATCATTTCAATCACTTTTATCTTTTATTTCTTTATTTATTAGAAATCATCGATTATAATCATTTTTATTAAACTTTTAACATTACGTCTTTTCACAAGAATTCATTCGTTCATTTACGATTCGTTTTGACACATTTGACAAAGTGTCTGTTTTATAATCGTCATTCGATGTATAATAAAAATAGAAAGAAAACGTTAAAATTTAAAAGACCATTCGCATAGATTTCCTTTATTATCGAGTTTTAACGATTTTAATAGTAGAACTACTCTGTTCTGTAATATTTCTTAGATCGTCGCCAAAGAAGTAATAAATGCTGAAAGAAAGCGAAACGACGCGACGTGACGTTCATTTATCAAGACGTTTTATCTACCAGCTAATCGCATAGCTTAAGGGAGAAAAGAAAGGGTGGCGAGAGATGAGGAGAGGTGGGAAGTAAGAGTTAAATCCTTTCACGTTAAGTTATTCGAGACGAGTTGTGAGCTGTCTGCGTAGCATGTTGTTTCAAACTAGTAAAAGAAAAAAAAAAGAAAAGATAAAAGTGTTGCTAAAGAAAAATCGAGACACAAAAAATTTTCTTGGCAATACAGCTTTAAGCTCCGCCATTAATGACCTGTTCGCCCTGTTGCTCAGGAATAAGTATAGGTTACGCTTCCATAACTTTCATTCGCATAATTCATATATTTACAACGTACACGATTAAGAAATTTTTACTCGATAGTTATACCGAAGATTATGATCGGCGATAACGTATATAATAGAGAATAATGATTTAATAGGGAAAGCAAATGACTTGGAAAAGGAGTATAGTAATTAATTACATGTATACAAAAAACATATATAATCATAGACTATGATTTAATGGATAATTTGTAAACTTTATCTTTCTTCTGTATTAGGTCATTATTAATTTATTTTCTTAATCATAATTTTCTAACGTTATCGATATAAATCTGAATCGTTTCTTCTGTTTTAATACGTGGGTAATTCGAAACTTTTTCTTTTCTTTTTTTCTTTTCTTTTTCTTTAACGTATAAATTTCATTCCGAAAGTAAAAAACACACGTACACATTTTGAAGTAAAAAAAGAAAAAAGCCGCGAACTTTCCCGATGGTTCTAGTATTTTCAAATTGTCACAGCTTGTAACTTTCATCGAAAGAAAAAAGTAAAAAAAAAAGTGAATGAAAGGAAAGTACAATGATGTGCACTTAAAACGTTTTTAAAGTGTACCATTTAATGGAATTTGTCGATTTTCTCATCGGTAGAAAAAGAAAACCTATGCGAAAAATTTGAAATGGCTATCGAGATAGACAAAAAAATCCGAATTGAAACTTGTTTCATTCATTTTGCAGAAAGAACTTTTCTTTCACACGGTCTCAATATTGTAGTTTATCATTGATTTATTCTCTCTATGAAATTTCTATTGTTTATTCTTTGTTTATCCTATTGACTTTTTCCTTTTTTTCGTCCTTTTTATCTAACTTATTCCGTGTACTATCGATTTTTTCTTTTTGTTATCCGTTTCGTATCCCTTATCACATATAAAGGCAGCCAAGTGTGAAGTGTGTGTCTTCCATATCCCATTCGGCTTCGATCGTTTCTTATAGAACTTTGTGTTACTGAGAAAATTCTTACTTTCTTCTTATTGAATTTTTAACACGAAAGACATTTGGAAGCTTACATCGATAATGCGCTCTTTAGTTTATAAATTCTGAGGTATCTACCTTTGTATTATAGAATGGCAAATATATCCTATTTTGTTATTTCTTATAAAATATTTTTTTTTTTAATATTTTGTTAATTGAAATTATATACCATAACGTAAAATTGACCGTTTCTTTTAAATCGACGTTTCAGTTCTGTATAGAATTGATCATTTTCTACAAATAATCAAAGACATAAAAGTGGAACGGAAAGAAATGAGATAAGCAAGTTTTATTTACTTCATGGAACGTTTATTTGAGGCAATAATAGACATAGAAAGAGAAAAATCAACAGTTATCGAGAAAAAAACATTTATCGTTTCAAAAGATTATCCATAATTTTTCATCTATCATTTACTCTGTCTCTCTCTCTCTCTCTCTCTCTCTCTCTCTCTCTCTCTCTCTCTCTCTTTCTCCATCTTTCTCTATGTCTATTTTTGATGTTGGTTAAACGAACTAAGATAAACTCAGGCTTGTTGAATCTCGCAAATAATTTAAAACGATAATACCTAAGGCAAATTGTACAAGAAACTCGACAAAGAAAGTACAATAGTCTGTGATAAATGCTGGACATATGGCAATAAAGATCGTTGGCTAAGTCGCTTTATGGTGAGCTATTATTTTGCTCGTTATCAGTTTTATGTAAGTAAATGGCGTGGCTCTTTATTAATGACCTTAGTTTCGACGATGTTAAGGTACGTGACGATGAACGAGTGGATAAGCTCTTTTATAACTTATAATACATTGTTTCTTAGCCTTATATTTATTTAACCTCTATAATAAGAAAACATTTTATGTAATCGAAAGAAAATGATTTTTATGTGATTAAGAATCTTTTTACTTAAATGTATAAGCGTTTACGTTATATGTGTGTCGCAAAAAAAATTTAGACAACCCATAAATTTTGTACGTTCTTAAATAAAATAAGATAAAAAGACAAAATAGGAAGGAAGTGTATATCTTATTCAAAAAATTCTCTCGAAGAAAAATAGTTTCCAATCTAGCATGTAGCGAACTACATACTCTTGGTAAGGAAAGCATTTTCCAAATGCTGATTGCATCTAGAAACGTGAACCTCTTTATTCATACGTTCTTACTGTAAAGCTTACCGAAGCGCGGATTCGTGAACATGAAAGAAACGGAGAGAGAGAAAGAAAGAAAGAGAAATAAAAAAGAAAAAAGGCGAAAAGATGCATTCTGTGACTTCTTCGTTCCTCTTACCACGCTATTCCCTTTTCAACTTTATCTCTAGCAAGGAGAAATATTTTTCGGGAAAATATATTCATGCTAGAGAACGAGAACACGGAGAGAGCAACAAGTAAAGCTCCTTCTTCATCGTCGAATAGTTTTACGAATTCTTATGATTTTGCGATAAAACATTTTTTTTTTTTTTATAAAATAGATAAAATAATATACTAAGGTGTACAGTATCTTACAGTATAGCTGTATCATAGAATTATATATTTATCTTGTATATTTATAACACGTAATTATTTATTCGTATCTCAATTTTTTGTTTCTAAAGAAAAACTTATAATGAAACATTCAATAATTTCCAAACAAATTATTTTGATATTTAAATTGTCACGTGTATAATATAAAATTATGAATGGAATATAATTTGATATAATTGTCGTTTCTAACACAATTAAAAATAAAACGATATAATATCGTAACGGAATATGTAGAAAATTAGGTAAAAGCATGACGTGCAGTGAAATTGCGAGGAATACCAAATGGAAGAGCTGAAAGTTCCTTTTGCGAAATATTCAACGTCGAACTTGTATTTGTATATATGCGCAGATTCACGTGTATGTTAATTAGCTAGAGTACTTTCGTCTGTCAATAATGTGCGCGCAGAGGAATGAATTACTTTTTTTTATCTTTCTCCAAACAAACAAATAGGAAAGCGTGAAATTTAGGTCAAGTATAACTTTCTTTTTTCTTTTATTATTTATTACGATGGATAGTATCGAAAAAGAAAAAATACTATTTGTAAGAGTTTTCTTTTCCCTCAAGTTTTTTATGTAACTCTCGTACCTACATATTTATTAATTGCACACATATATATATTTATTTATTTTGTTATATTTGACGAATAGCGACAAACATTAATTTATTCGAATGAATATTCATTGAACTAAAGGAAAAAAAATTCTAAATACCTACTTTTAATCAAGCTAAATAATACATGCAATCTGTGAGAAATTTGAATAAATGATATAATTTCTTTATTTACGTTTCAGGAATTATCGAATTTCTAAATCGTAAATTATTATTTATGGAAAATAATAAAATATTATTTAGGTGTGATAATTTCGAAAATATTTATTTGTAAAAATTAAATCATAGAATATAATTCGATATATCCTAATGTTTCGATTTCTTGAAAAAAAAAAGAGAAGAAAATGAAATAACTATTCTCAAACGTTCTCGGAAAAATATTTAAATACATTTAAAGGAAAACACGTTACGGAAAGTTATGGAATTGAAATCATAGGCGATAACAAAACAGCGAAAGATTTATTACAAATACCGACAGTATTCCGTAAGTACCTCGATGTATGTGCACGAAGAGATAGGAATAGAGAAAAATAACAGTAGAAGAATAACAGGAAGAACAAGAAGAAAGGAAAAATCGTATGATTTATGCAAACCATTATAACAGTAACAGAATCGTATTTCCGAAATCGAAAGTATTCGCTATAAAGCTAATTTTTCATAACGTTTAAATGTTCTTGATCATCTCGGCTTTGAAAAATTCGATACATAAAAAAACGATCTTAAAATATAAAAAGACAACAATATTAGCTGTTATTTTTCTACAAATTTTATTGACATATCATAATCTATGATTAGAATTTTATAAAAATCTTGATACACTTTCTTGAAGCAAATTTTATTAGAATAAAGAAGAATTAATAGTTGTGAAGTATAAATAATAGCGGTCATTAAACATACTCATAATATTAAATTAAATTGGTGAAAGGGACGAAAGGGATATAATGGTTAATCTCGATTAACGTCTAATAAAAGTCGGATATTATAGAAACGATAGTAGATATCTTGACGCATACCATGAATATTAAAAATATTCTTTCCGTTTAAAACGAACACGCTACTTCATCGTGATCGTATAAATAAAAATGCAATGTCGCGTGACAATCAAGCAATCGTTTGATCTTGAATCACGAAGGTGTACATTCACTTTAATATTGCCAACAATTATCGAAACAGTGATAGGAATAAGAAAAATCTTTAATTGAAAGTTCTAATTTTTTAATAATAATAAACATGCAATATTCGAATAAATTAGCAATGAATTGTTGTATTTAATTAATAACTAAAATAAATTTGATAAATATCAAAGTTACCACGAGATCCTTACTTTATATTTTCATGAAAATATATATATATATATATATATATATATATATATATATATATATCATGCATTTGCGGATTTAAACATATTACAAATTAAGAAATAAAGTTGAACGCGTACATACGTGCGATTCTAATATTTGTAATCGTATATAAAATAAGATATTTAATTTTACACATTATATTCATTTCGATATTAATATAAACTTATTAATAGGATACAAACATTTTAATAAGATCGATTAATTAAACTCTGTTAGTTATAAATATTCTCTCTCTTCCCTTTCATAACAAACGTAATAGAAAAAAAGATTTCAATGTATGATTAAATGATCGACGACAATGAAGAGAGAAAAATAAAACAGTAGGGATAAGTCTAAGACTTACCGATCAAGTATTATCATCGTCGATAGGTAAACTACTATGGTTAGTAATATCGTTAAAGGTGAGGACGGATGCTGGTGGGGACAATAACGTTTGCCTCGATCATTGCCTTTCGCGTTCTCGATCGCATCAGTCTCATTTTCAATCGTGTCCTGTGTGTGACCAAACCAGTATGAAACGTGTATCACTAAAAGAACGAAAGGCATAACAATATAGGATTTAATAAACGGAGTGTAAGAGATATCGAAGGAGAAATAAAATGAAGAAATCGGATGATCAAATTTTTACTATAGATCTTTTATGATCTAAAGTTGAGTGTTAAGATTAAAATTTTTCATCGCTCGTAAGTATATTATTTATATATTATTATTATTATTATTATTATTATTATTATTATTATTTCTTTTTATTTACTTTTATTCCTTTTTGTAAAGTATAAATAATACTTTTTAATACATTTTTATTGGTTATGCCATATGTGGAATAGGATTTCATGAAATTGCCTAATACGTTTAGAATTAGAATAATTGTGCAATTAGTTGTGTAAGAATCGATGAGTTCGGTAATACTAAGATACACAGGTGTTATATGTAAAAGAAGATTTATCGTCTACGAAGAAATGTGACAATGCACGTAGAACAAGCGATATCTTCTTTAATAGGAAGCATGAATTCCACTTTTACAAATTAGTAGTCAGAAACGGTATGGAATCGTAGAAGAGACGACATTTTCCTCTTTCCTAATATCTGGTTATGTTAATGCAAAAGCATTTTAATACAAGGACATTTGTACGCAAATCTAATCCTTATTATGGTTTGATGATTTTATTCCAAAATATATATCTAATAAATACACAAACTTTTGATATCGATCTTGGTACTATTTCATCTTTTCATCCATCAAAGTATTATATATAAATGTATACGTATTTCGTGAAACTGAAATTTTCGAGAAATATGTCTGCTTAATAAATATATATATCTATATGCGTACATATTAATGAAATTCGTTAATTGCGATTCGATGTTTCATTTAAAAGCTAATCTCGATCACGAATAAAATTACTTTCCATTATTACGTGTTACTCTACTTTCCGTAGAACTTGGTCACATTTATTTCATCAACTCCGCATGAAAATTTTTCAGTTTTTCCCTCTCTCTTTCTCTCTCTCTCTCTCTCTCTCTCTCTCTCTCTCTCTCTCTCTCTCTCTCTCCCTCTTTCCTTCTTTTTTTTACGTAATAATTTTTACATAAAGAATTTTTACGATAGCCTCAATCGATAAATTCAATATTATATATAAGAAATTAGATTAAAGAGCAATAATAAATTAGTATGTTTCTTCGAATAGAAAGGAGTCGTTGATATATTTAGTTTTACAACCCGAGTATTCTCACATGCTACTTCTCAAGGACAAAATAGTTAACGATAACGATCAGCAACAAGTTTTCAACGTTCGGTATAACTTGTTGCGATCTGATAGACTGATATGCAATAGATATAATCGCAAAACGACATTACGAAGAATATTTGTAAGTTGCTGAGCTAATTTTGAAATTAATTAAAGAAAAATATTGTTTTTGATTTCGATTCTCGTAATATAGATATCGTTGTATGAAACGAATTCGATAATTCTAAATGTTTTTAAATGATTTAATAGTACAACTCTTTAAATATTGATCATTACGTTATATGTTGTAAATTAATAAATTGTTAAGAAAATATCTCGAGATATACATACATATATATATATATATATATATATATATATATATATGTATGCAATTTGATAAAATTATTATTTCTAATATAAGATTATACACATATATGTATACATACCATTGATAAAATAGAAAGATGAAAAGAGAGATGAAATAGTACAGAATCTTAAAGCGGATAGATACATTATCGCTGAATTCAAACGATTTTGAAAAAATTGAAATTATTAATAATCATCGATAATAATTTTCGAGAAAGATTTTTCTAAGATTATTTTATTCGTATCTTCTCTTCTTTTTTTCATTATTATTATCATGAATAAAATAGCTATTGATCGATTCTTTTTCTTTTAAACATTTCTCTATCTTGTCTACAATGATGGGTGTTATAACTCACGGGAGATGTCGGACGCAAATAGGATAATGTCTCGCTATCGGATATAGCGAAGTATCAATTTCGACAACGTAAATGTATGGTGTATGTGTATGTGTGTATATATATACACAAATGTGTTTATGTATTTTATATATATATATATATATATATATATATATATATATATCATGCAAGTAGGGACGTTTCGCAACATATCTGCTTTTACCTCAGACTAAACTCTGAATTATTACCTAATCATGGCACACCACGTTTAGAAAGGAATGCCTTTGAATATACGTATAATTCGATATTTGTTCATTCATGTACTCGATTGCGGAAAATGTATTTGGCTTCTCGATAGTTTTCCGTCGATTTGTCAGTCACCAAACATAATGATTATTTGCTTACGTATCAAGGACATTAAAAGATGCAGAAAAATAAAATGATCATTTCTATTTGTATTTCAGGAAAACTATTCGATACTCGTTATGCGATATAACTAACGAGCTTAAAAACGAAATGAATTTCATAGGAAGATAAATATATGTATATATATATATATATACACATTGTAAAAATTGTATTATTTAATAATAATTTAATCATGACCATGGAAAAGAACAATAGCAATAATGGACAATTCGTCAAAGTGCAAACCGAACGAACCAGTTTCAAGCCAGCAGAAAGATGGCGTATTATGAAGAATATATTATTAATAGGAACTGCATTTATGGTGAATTTCACTGCGTTTATGGGTGCCTCGAATCTTCAAAGTTCTATAAATGCCAGCGAATCTCTCGGCACATTCACACTTGCCGCGATCTATGGAAGTTTGATATTTAGTAACATATTTCTTCCGGCTTTGGTAATAAGGTGAGAAAATAATAATAGAGTATTCTGTAATTCTGTCACATAGAAATTCATCCTTATCCTTTATTTCGTAAATTGAAGTTGGCTTTAAGCCATACCAATTGTATCTATTTCAAGAGAACTCCAAGTATCGATTATCTTTTTCTATTTGAAATGAAAGCTTTTGTTATTGCGAGAACGATTTTATGTGACCTCACAAGGATCGTAAGAAGGTTCGAAACGATCGGCTTTATTATCCGATGAGCTAAACGAAGGCTCGTCTATAAAATCTTCCATAACTTAGCCTATCATCCTCTTCTCCTTGACGAAACTAACAGCAGCATCAGCATCTGTGAGCCATCAACCGGTTACCTCGTTCAAGATAAAAGATATAATATTCGTTCGTCTTCTAGCTATTCCCTTTTTCCTCTTTCACAAACTTCTCTTCTATTTCCTTTCTTCCTTTCTTCCTTCCTTCCTTCCTTCCTTCCTTCCTTCCTTCCTTCCTTCCTTTCTTTCTTTGTCATTTTCCATCTCAATTATTTGAACGAACAATACCTTGACAATAAGATCCTTTACGACCACTTGAAGAATTTTTATACGTTCGAAGATCTTTTGGTAATAAGGGGATATCGAACTGTCGTCAAATATTTCTTTAAAACTTTTTAATTCATTGAGAGAATTTAGTTTTTTTACTTGTTACAATAAGTTTCTCTCCTGGAAATAGACTTTAATTTTGTCCTTTTCTACGTTTATCAGTGATAACAGTAGTATATTTATCCCACCAGTTGGCTCGGCTGCAAGTGGACAATGTCTCTGGCTATACTGACCTATGTACCATTCATAGCAGCACAATTTTATCCAAGATTTTACACCATGATCCCAGGTGGACTTATGGTTGGACTAGGTGGTGGACCACTTTGGTGTGCCAAGTGCACTTATCTCACGGTCGTGTCTGAAGCTTATGCCTCTGTATCTGATCTTGCTGCTGATGTTTTGGTCACTAGATTCTTTGGACTTTTTTTTATGTTTTATCAGATGGCACAAGTCTGGGGTAATCTTATCTCATCGGCAGGTAGATATATGTATATATGTATTTTATTACCACCTATAAATTCAAATGTCTTTATTATGTTCATAATATTTGTTGATAAATTTCATTGATAAATATTTATTAATTGCTTTAAGCTATTGCAATTATATTATATCTTCATTTCCTTCTTTGATAATTTTATTAATATTGCAATATGAATTACGAGATGAAATCTAAAAAAAAAAATTCATTTAATTAATTGCGTTGTCTTTTCATATTCAGGAAATTAATTTCATTAATTTGTTGAGATACACATCAATGAATTATTTTCTTCACTTTTCTTTCATATTCCTGTTCTTAATAATTCACCTTTTTATTAAATGTGTTTTTATCATAATAATCATTGTGGATATCGTGTAAAAAATTCATTACATCTTTTCAAAATACCTTTTTATTGAGCATGTATATTCAAAGGAGAAAGTCCCGTCTCATAGTTTCGATGAATAATTTAGGATCTTTTCTTCGAATAACCGATATAATTTTTAATATGCTGCATCCTTTTCTATTTATATTCATCGTTATGACAAAAAAGATTTCTTAATAAAATAAAATTGATCGTATTTTGATGGGATTTAAAAATTCTAAAATGAAAAAGGGAGTTAATATTACATAATATAAATATAAAAGATCATGAAAATTCAATCTTCTGTTCCATTGTTGTCGGTATCTGATATCTCTTTCTTTTTTATTATCTCCCTCTTTTTCTCTCCCTTCCTCTCTCTTTTATTAAATAACTTATTTTATAAAACTTGTCTCTTGTCTTTTATAAATATTTTCATAAAACATCTCATCAAGAATGTACAGCATACGAAATATATCGTGCATGTAACTTTTTGCTTTACGAAATAAACCCTTGTGTTACGTTGCATGATGTAGATACGTGAATACAAAGGCAACTCAAATAAAGTGGCTATCTCAGAATGTATTATAACTTCAGAATGAGTAATATAAACTTCGATGTGTTGCATCGCTGTTTCTCTTTTCTTTCTTTTTTTTCCATTTTCTTATTTAACTTTCCTTTCTTCTTCTTCTTCTTTTTCTACAATTCATTTGTTTCGTTCATTGCACGTAATTCCTGATTTTCTTTTTAAGAAGTAAACTCTTTCATTAGTAAAACACGTAATATGTAATATAAAGAGTACAAGTAATAGTACGTAATAGTTATTAGCAGTTATGTTAATGACTCGGTTGTGAGAGTAGCCTTGACGATTACCGGTGCATCTGAGGCAATACTATTTAATATCGCAATAATTAGCAATTATGAATCGCGTAAATCACCAATCTACTACGTTATTTACATTTCGTTTAAGTATACAATGTAAACACGTAACATGCGAGCATGTAATCAATCTTCCTCATGTATTTATCGAATAATTTAGAAAAAAAAGAGGACGCAATAGGATGAGTAAAATTTTATCATATTTTGTTTCATTTTCTTTTGTTTTCTTTTCTTTTCTTTCATTTCTCAATTACAGTTCTGTCCTTCGGAAACGATAAAGCAACGTCAACGAACGTAACATTGAACAGTAGTATCGTTGCCGAGATTTGCGGAGCCAATTTTTGTACCACATCTTCATCTACCAGCGACAATCCAAATCTAGAGCAACCACCGATAGAGAGGATCCACTTGATATCTGGCATTTATGTTGCCCTTATGATATTGGCCTCTCTGGTTATCGCGTTTGGGGTTGATTCGTTGTCTAGGTAATACAGACGAACGAGATTACTACGGAGTTATAGAGAAGTGCTTTTTTGTTCACACGTTTTATATGGAACGTGAGTGTGTATATATACATATATATACACATATATATACATAGTGTTTATATATACATATATATATGTATGTATGTATATACATACATTTTTTCGTCTATTCCCATTCGTTACTTTTTTTTCTTCTTTCTGCTCTCTCTCTCTCTCTCTCTCTCTCTCTCTCTTTATTTTTTTCTCTTTCTTTTCCTTTTTCTTTCTTCTTTCTTTATCTTCGACCTCCTTTCAAGATGTTATCGGATTATCCATATATCTATGTATGTTCTCTTTTGCCTTTTTCTCTTTCTCTTGCCTTTTGTTATTCTTTTTTTAGATATGACAGAGGTAGAAAGGGCTCGGTGACGGGATTAACAGGATTAAAGCTCTTGGCGGTTACGTTGGAACTGTTGAAAGAAAAGAGTCAGCTTTTAATCCTACCCATAATAATTTTCATTGGAGCCGAACAAGCTTTTCTCTTTGCCGATTATAACGCAGTGAGTTTTCAAGTATACTCCAATGTTTCTTTTACAGATTTCACTGTTTTACTAAGTCTTTCATTTTCAGTCCTTTGTCTCTTGCGCTTGGGGTATCAGTAATATTGGATACGTTATGATTTGTTTTGGTGTTGCCAATGCAATTGCAGCATTAGCTACAGGTTCTATCATAAAATTGACTGGCAGGATCCCTGTTATGATCTTTGCATTTTGCCTTCATATAGGAATTTTAATTTTTATGTTAAATTGGAAACCAACACCCGATCAAGGGGTAATATTCTTTCTAATTTCTGGATTATGGGGAATCTGTGACTCCATCTGGTTGGTGCAAGTTAATTGTAAGTTCTTCTTCAACTTTCTACATATCTTTCATCCTCTTATCAATCGTAGATAATTCGTGTTATTCACAACTGTTGGTCATTCGTAGTGGGATATTTAATTAAATAAAATTTAATTAAGCATAAAGAATAATTATTTCTCAAGATATATCTGTGCTCTTTTATGCAGATATCAAAATACAGATATAATTGATATATCAAGGAATGAAAAAACAAAACATCTACCTTGTCGACAGATGATATAAAAAGTTTTAATATTATTTATATTTTCAGCTTTAAGTGGTTTACTCTTTCCTGGAAGGGAGGAAGCAGCTTATTCTAACTTTCGCTTATGGGAATCCACTGGATCTGTGATAACGTACATATACAGTCCTTATTTATGTACGTACATGAAGATTTATATCTTGATGGCTATTCTTTGTATCGGCATGATAGGTTACGCTATTATCGAATGGGTAGGTAAAACCAAACCAGTTGTTATAAATGAGAAACCAGATTTCGAACTGGTCGCTGATAACGAAGTAATGCGATGATAAGCGTTGAAACAAATAGTCACGAAGGTAATCATAAATCTTTTGCGTGCAGGAAATGATAAAAAAAATTAAAATAAAAAAAAAATATATATATTTACGTATAAATATATTAATGTATATTCTCATATGATAGAAAGATAATTTAAAAATAATCATAATGGATTTGTTAGCTTAGGTAACAAAGAGACACAATCTTATGTAATTTGTACCACAATATATGTTTTTTATTTTATTCTTGTGGACACCTACTAGATTTTACACAGGTATTCGCTTAACGGCTAAGATTTTTTTTCTGGTTTCCTTTTAAATACGTAGTTTTTAATGTTACATCGTGTGTCCGTGTTTTCTGTACGTGTAATGTGTGTCCGTGTGTGTATGTTTTCTTTTTTTTTTTTCTTTTTTTTTTCGTCTAAATTGCTAACATTCAAGCTAAAGCTACGGCTTGCTTAATTTAATTGTATACTTCTTGTGTGCTTAATCATCGACTGTGTGTTTTACTGTGCATCGAGGGTCAACGGACTATGCCGTGTCTCGCGAATACGACGTCGTCGAACGAGAATTGAAATAAAACAAATCTCTCGTCGCGTCCGCTGATAAAGAAAAGCGTACGATCCCGCGTTAGGAAAAATTCTGGTATTTTTTCTTTTTTTTTTTGTTCATCTTCTTCCTCCTCCTCTTTTTCTTCTTCTTTCTCTTCCTCTTCCTCTATATCTTTCTTTTCTACACCCCCTTCTCATTCCGTCTATTTTCCTGTTACCATGTCACTTCGGATCTCGTGACATTTTGTTCCCATTACTGTAAATTTCAATTGATCTTTGCATGGCGTGCCTTTTACTTATTCCGTAATTATTTCTCTCTCTCTCTCTCTCTCTCTCTCTCTCTCTTTCTCTTTCTATCTCTAAGTTTCTGTCTTTCCTGTTCTTTGCCTTCGTTTCTTCTTTTTCTTCTTCTTCTTCTTCTTCGTCTTCTTCGTCTTCCTTCACTTCTCCTCATCTCCCTTAACGAATCCTCGTAATTGCTGATTGTATCGCGTAATAACTAGCTTAGCCTGTTTCTCGTATATACATATCAAGTGTGGTTTTTTTATTCGCAGTACAGTTATATGTGTGTGTGTTGTTTTTTTTTTTTTTCATTATTTTATAAAACGTAATAGGAACTTTGGTTTCTCTGGGCGATGTTTCAGGAACAGTTTCCTCTTTGATAGGATTACGGTGATGCCGCGCCGTTTGCGAGTTTTGGACGAAAAGAAAGATTTACAATCGCGATCAGCTTCGTTATATTCTACGTTTTTCTTTATTCTGACTTTCCATATTATTCGGAATTCATCTGCTTGCAAGATATTTTCACTTTTTGTTTATCTTTTTCTTTTCTTTTTTTTTTTTCTTTTTTTTTCTTTTATCGGCTAAACCAAATGCCTTACTTCGAACAATGCGTAATGTAGAAAAATTTTGTGTTAGCATAAAGAGCGAGGAAAATTTCGTGTTACGTTTTTTTTTTTCTATATATATATATATATATTTTTTTTCAATACCTTTTTCTCTCGTTTTTTCTACTCGGAAACTGCTATAAAACATTCGCCCGTGGATCTATGATTTTTTTTTCTTTTTTTCCTTAGGAATATGACACTCACGGATACAATTTCACATGATTTTTTTTTTTCTTTTTTCTTTGCTTAATACTCGCGTTTTTATATTTCCGCAATAATCTATTGAATATCGATTTCACGAAGAAAATACACATGATTCCTAATTCGTTATACCCTTCCTCTCGGACGTGCGTCCTTCCGAATTACCACCTTCCTTCCTCCCACAAGCCCGATACTACACCACACGCAGCTTCCCTAACAGATTAATTAATAATCCTCCTTCGTTCCTCTCTCTCTCTCTCTCTCTCTCTCTCTCTCTCTCTCCCGCTTTCTCTTTTTCTCTCTTTCTCACCCTCTTTATTCGCGTAACAAAATTTAATAACCGGAATATCTCTGTACAAACGTTTCTTTTCATTTTTTTTTCATTTATCAAAAAGGACAACATACGATTTTCCCCTACCCCAGTTTTTCCCCTCCCCCCACTTAGAATCGATCAAAATTTTGAATTTTGAATTTTTTTATAACTCTCACCCCCCATCCCCCCTAGACCCACCCTTATCCACGTATACCACACTTTTCATTATCTCACTTCTCTTCTCCTTCTACTTTATGATACAACTCTTTAGGAACAGATTACTTTGCTCTTCGGCACTCTTAATAATACAAGATCTTAATAATAATCTCCCTATTTTTTTTTTCTGCTGTCTCAACACATTGCTGGACAAATCTCAGCATCCTCTTTCGTCTTCTATCTTCTTGTTGCTTTGCTTACGTTAGTCGTTTTTAGAAGTATACTTTAACCATATCAATTTAACTTCGTACGAATTCAGCTATTTTATAGCCTACGATATTATTAAAAGTTTATTCCTTAAATATTACAACGCTTATATATAATCAATAATCTTAATATATGTACACGGGGCTAAACCACTTGAAATCGCGCACCTAACTAATATTATTTATTTTTTTCATCGATTCTCAATGTTATTCATGTAATAGATGAATAATTATTGGTAGTAAATAGTCCATTATTATAACGAAGGTATCTCACGTTTCCTTACCTTTTATTTTTTTATTTCTCTCTTTCTCTCCCTCTCTCTCCCTCTCTGCCCCTCCTCACCCCCTCTCTCCTATCTACCTATATATCTATCTATCTTTATCCTTCTTTTTTCATCGAGAGGAAAAAAGGATACGATGTACATTACAATATATGTACGATCTTATTCCTTAAATCTTTCAAATCTTACTCCGCTCTCGTATTATTAGAAGAAATAATGATTAGTTTATTATGGCTTTTCCCTATTAATTATCACGTTTAATGCGAGAAATCGTCAAGTTTGTCATCGATCAGTTTTAAAGCTTTCGATCTCGTTCTCTTCTATTTATTATTTATTAAAATCCGATAAAAATAATGATATTGAAATTATCGAGAGTGTCTGAGATTAAAAACGATATCTCGAAGGAAGCTGCATCGATATTATATTTATATATATGTATATGTAATTTGAGCGTGTGCTTGTAGTAATTTTAATCTATGACGATTATTACATACAAACGGTGTTTCGTGAGCTTCGTTCGAGTTAGGGGTAAGTACACGAAGAATGAAATGTATAAAAGATATTGAAGATTGTTAAAAACAGAAAGGGAAAAAAAAATCGTGTCCAGTTTCTAAACCACAAGGATAAAAGTAGAAAGGAAAGAGAAAAGAAATAAAAAATTTGTGCCTTGAGAAACGAGATCGCATTTGAATTATTATCTTGATATCTTGATCTCAAACGATTGCGGACTAGTTTTGCACAAATCTTCGAACTATTGTCACTTTTTTGAGAAGCGAGGTGTGACATAATTCTGGTCTCTGCTTTTTTCTTTCGTTTCTCTTTTTTTTTTTATGCGTCTTTTAATACTTTCAACGTCGTGTTATTGCATTATTTATTCGCTATATACATGTATATATATATATATATATATATATATATATATGGCTCTTCGTATAGTACAATGGAGACGTCGAAATATTTACTTTTCTTCTTTCTCTATATTAATAAATGATTGGTTAATCACTGTGATTGACTCTTCTTCCGTGGTTTCTCATCAGGATTGAATATTTTAAATAGCTATGAAACGTCGTTTCGTCAAGTTAGCCAAGCAACAAGAATTGTCACAATCATTAGTCTTCTTTTTTTTTGGAATTTTTTAAAATATTCAATCGAATCGATCGCAATGATTCTAAATCCCAAAAATTAACTTCTGACATAATGTTCTCTCTCTTCTTTTTTTTCTTTTTTTTTTTTTTATTTACAATGTATTCGAAACATATAAAAGTCATGTTCGGTTTTATCCATGGGAAATGCTAATTCTAAGGTCTTTTGGGAGTCGATTTCGATGAGAACTAGGAAGATAATTTTCGTTCAATTGGTAACACGATTCAATCTTCGCAGAATATTACCAACTGTTGGTAATTTTCATTTAAGTTACGTGTCGTTGTTAATCAAGATCTCTTAACAATCTTTTCCTTTTCTTTTTTTTTTTTTTTAGACGAAGAGAAAGAAGGAAAAGTCGATCCTTCGGTTTTTCGAAAACAAAAAAGAAAAGAAAGAAACAAAAAAAATACTCTTCACTTAATTTTCCTTTCACTTTTGAAGGTTTCCGCGAGCAGGACTATAAAAGCTAATTTACAGATTAGATCTTTCGTATACTCTCTGCGATCACATTGCCCTTAAGGACTTAGTCTCTTTTCTTTTTTTCTTTTTCGCTGCGTTTTTCGTTCAGTTTCGATCGTCGAGCTCGATCGACTCGATGCTGCGATTTTTCGTTCTTCCTCGTGGAAAAGATGGACTGAGACCGGAAGATCGATGAATACAGTCTTCAGAGTGTCGAGTTAGATCACTCATCGATCGTTAACACGATCGAGCGAAACTGGACAATTATAAAAGTACTTCGTTTTCTTTTCGAGAGTAAAAATCGCGAAAGGATCGTTAATTCGATCAACAAATCTTGATTTTAAAAAGGACAATTCATTTTTTTAATCCTTCTGCGATTTTTTTTCTGATAAAAGGACCCTCGAAATTTAAACTCAGTTCGTTCTCGGAGACATCGAATCTTACTCGAAGCGATTCTTTTCTCCTCTTCTCCTTCTTCTTCGCTGATTTTTTCCATAGACGATCATCGATCAACGTCACTTTACTCGATTCCCTTCATCATTCTCGCTGTATTCTTTAGAGATTGTCTCTTGTTGCAAAACCAAATTCTAATCACTTCTCTGTCGTATCCTAAACGATGTGCTAACGTTGTAATTTCAGTACCTGAGATAAAACAAAAAAAAAAGATATATATATATAAAGATTTTATTTCATTTATATTTCAATATAATAAAATTAATTATTTCTTAATCTTTTATTTATAGAGATAATGTTACTTTTGTAAAATTGAGAAATTATTGCAAAATTAAAATTCGTATTCGTAGAAGACTTACTCATTAATTTATTGTTTATTTAATTAATTCTTACCATTGGGATGAGTATTTCTGTCGAAATGAGCGTTGAGCAATTCCAAAGCTTGAGGTGTGAAGGACGTCCGTCTCTTCCTCTTTTTAGTTGGTTCGACTCCGATGAAGTCCGTGAGATGATTCACTCCGCTCTTGTACCTGCAATCACGCGCACTGCTCTCGCTCAAATTCTGTAAAATCGTCTTCTCCTTTCATATCTAACGCGATAAATCGCCCTAACGAGTTTACAATATGTAGCATTAATTTTCAAATCATTCAGATTATTCATTAAAAAATTTTGCTTTTCTAACATTTAAACATTAATAAATCGATTCAAAATTTTAAAACATTCTAAAGATTTTTTGTATAGATTATCAATTTTATATTATTTCAGAATATTATATTATAGTCTAATAATATCTTCTACGAGAGATAATAATATATGTATCGTAAAATTTATCGTTCAAAAAAAAAAAAAAATAGAATATGCTTTAAATAATCGACTTTATCGAGATATCCTATTAGTTAAAAGCACAATAGATTTACGTAAAAACTGTGAACTTTATTTCGATGATATGTAGACGAATTACGTACAATATATGATTTACAAAAGTTAATTCGTAAAAAGCATTAGATAGGATTACTAAAACATCCTTCGTCCCTCGTCTTTGCTTATTTTGTTTTATTTGTCGTCGTCGTCGTCGTCATTGTTGTTGTGTTATTGTTGTTGTTATTTTTTTTTCTTTTTTTGTCGCTCGAAAATAGTCACCGGACAAACTTTTTTGGCCAGTCAACGAGACTCTCTGTAACTCCTCCGAACGAGACAAATAAAGTTAGCAATCGCGAATGAACGGGCGAATTGAAGTACGGAAAACAGTCGTAAACAGGGATATCCTCCTATAGCCAGACGATATTACGAATTATTACGAATGTCAAACGCGACTTGAATGGAAAATAGACGATTATAGGAAGGGATGGAGGTTAATTATGAAGAACAACTCTTCGAAATGTCTCGGAATCCTTAGTTAGAGACAGTAATAGTACTTTATCTCTTATTATTAGATAATTATCAATAAATTACCTAGAAAGTATACACGTTATCAATAGTCACCTAAGACTAATACTACATAGATCGGTTCAAATAAAAAATATATCTTTTAATTAGTTTCGACTCATAGAGAATGAACAATAGAGTTGATGAGGAATCCTGTTTTTATTTTTCAGTAAAATATTTAGTCGAAATAACACAATTTCTTCTTTTAACAAATTTTGATTGGCAAAATTAGTAATAGTAAATGAAACAAATAAAAAGATAAAGTGAAACATGTCGAAAAGAAAACTTTAAGAAATAAAAGATTTTACTGCGATCTCTCTCTCTCTCTCTCTCTCTCTCTCTCTCTCTCTCTTTCTCTCTCTCTCTCTCTATGTCTTTGAACGTTTAACAAGAAAGAAACAAATATAACTACTAGGCGACAGAATCGTCACGTGCAAGAGTTGGCACGACTTTTTCTATTTCTCTCTCTCTCTCTCTCTCTCTCTCTCTCTCTCTCTCTCTCTCTCTCTCTCTCTCGCAAAGAAAGAGAGTACACCGACAAAAATTTATGTTTTTAATTTAAACTCCGAATGACCACGTCGTGGGCCGAGAGAAAAAGTGCACCCTGTCGTCGTCTTTGTCGTCGTCTTTGTCGTCCTTGTCCTCTCGTTTCCGCCCTCATCCTCGTTCCAAAGGGGTTAGGCCATTAGCATCGCTCGGTGATATTTCGTCGAATTTGCGAAAACAATATGCTAATGGAGAACGCGCCTGTTCTTTGCCAGAGTCGGAACGATTCCAATGAAGAAGGAGGGTTGTCGGGGAAGAGGGTAGTGGTGCCAAGAGAGACGAAGAAGGATATTCTGGGAGGTTTGCGGGCTGAATCGGTTAAGAACGTGCAGGAGTTTCCGTGGTGGGTTTACTCTTGCGTGGGTGTGAGTGAGAAACAACGAGAGAAATGGAGAAAGAAAGAAAGAAAGAGAAAAAGAAAGAGAGAGAAAGGTGGAGAATGAAGAAGAAGAAGAAGAAGAAGAAGAAGAAGAAGAAGTAAAGGACAGTGGATTCTGGTTAGTGTATGTGTATGTGTGTACGTGTGTGTGAGAGAGAGAGAGAGAGAGAGAAAGAGTACGAGGGAGGTTTGCTGCAGGAGGAGAGGTACATCAGAAACCTGATTTTAATTAGTCCACAGTTTAATTACTCGGCAGATAAATCGTGCACGTGCACCGCATAAACTAGCCGCTTTCATTTTTCCCGGACTGCGATGGCGATGGCGGCGGCAACGGCGGCCGTCGCTCGCGCTTAGTTTCTACGTTGGGAGAATGCGAGATGGGTCATTGTTGCTGTTTTCTGTCATGAAAAGAAAAACGAGCAAGGCATAGAAACTTGCCTCTATCTCTATCTCTATCTCTATCTCTATCTCTATCTCTCTTTTTCTCTCTCTTTCTCTCTTTCATTCTAACGCTTGAGATATGGCTATAATTGAGTGAATCTTTGAGCTATGTGTTTTTCATTACGTTTCTCACAGGATTATTTAAGTTTTTTATTGGATTATCGACTTTGCAGTTTCTATAATGATCTTATCGGTATTAAGAAAGATTCATCGTGTTAAGTGTTAGAAAACATCATAAATCTCTGATTGACGTTTAATAATCTGCGACATAATCGACGTCACTTTTGTAGGAACAATTTTTATCGTAATAAACATAAATAATATTTTGTTCCGTCGTTTTGTTCTCTCGTTCAATTATCAAAACATTGAAATGAGTTTTATGACTAAGAAGGAATAACTAAACTCCCGGAAATAGTTTCGTAGGAGGAAGAAATACTTGAAGATCTTCGAAATGACCGTAAGATCGCGATCTCTCCTGCGGAGACTCGCGTGCCATCGGGACTTCGCTACGCTAACGGTTCTCTGTCCCCTCTTCTCCGTCCTCACCACCGTCTGCCGTATTCTAATTAACATTCCGCGTATTTATTAGACGCGGATCGGCAATTAATCAGCTGGATTCAATTAGCGAATTACCAATTAGCACGCACGCGTTCACACGCTCGCACGGGACGCAGCCCGGTGTTCGGCTGGAGGGAGAATATGTGTGTACACACACATACACACACACACACACACACATATGAGAAAGAGAGAGAGAGAGAGAGAGAGAGAGAGAGGACCAAGAGATCCTGTTGGACGATTGCGGAATAATCGTGCATCGAGGCTAAAGCGATAGGATACCACTTCGTAGTAGGTATAGAGTATATAGAACAATTTCAAAGGATTCCGACTTCAGCATTCGAGAAAGTAGAATTATCTTTCCTCCTTCACTTTTTGAGACAGAATCAAATATTTTGGATAAAAAATAACAATCAGATATCTAATCTTAATTCCAAAGCAACTAGTTAAGAAGTTTTTGAGAAAACGTTTGAAGTCATACAAACCGATACTATAAATCGCTGTGCGGTCAGGTTTCTAATCTCGCATTTATCGTTGTATCGGCATGTTAAGCAACCCGTTTATTGCAAGTATCTACGTACTAACATGTCGAGTAATAATTCTCATTGGGTTTAAATTGCACCGGAGGATACGAAAGATCATCCATACATGAAGTGTCCCTTTTGCTATATGATTAGTGTGATACGTATGTTAACTATGTGTCTGTACGTATGTGTATGTATGCGAACGGGATCGGACCACTTAGGGGAAGACGGGATTTATGTAACTTTTTTCGATCGCGTTGTCTAACGATTTACGTTGGACAGGTTTTTTAATTACTTTCTCATTCAGGCCACTCGATAGATGCTTATCCGTAACGATCTCTCGAACGTAATTGAAAGTACGAGGAAGAAGGAGGAAGATCAACTATCCTTTACGGTTGCGTCTTATAAAAGATGAAAGAGAGATATGTGTCTCACCTTTCCTCGGCTTCCTTCATCCACCTCTCCAACACTGGCTTAATTTTCTGCGCACTTTTAGGTGTGATGTCCAGCTTTTCGAATCTAGAGCGAACAGCAATAGATCTTCATTGTCTGGTCATTTAGAGCGAATCCTTTGTAGGACGATCGTTCGAAAGAAAGAAAAATTTTTACAAGAGAAAGAAGGATAATACGACGTTTTTATTTTTCTTTCTTATCTTTTTTCTTTTCATTTCTTAAAATTGTAAAATGTTACTTTACGTTTTTAATTTCTTTTTTTTTAATTTCTTTCCTCTTGGAAACTTTTTTTTCTTTCTTTCTATTTCGTTTTTTCTTTTCTTTTTTTTTTTGTTTTTTACATAGATACAGTAGCTTGAATAAAATTAACACGATCGCCCACACCGAAATGCGTTCGACGAAGGAGCACTAAGAAAGGGCATGCATCGATTCAATAACAGGACATTGACAATGCGTGCATGCTTTTGAAGATTTGGTGATGCCGTGTATGATGTTGCCAACGCAGTTCGTCGCCAAAGTAGAAGATCGAATCGAGGATCGAAAGGACGATGTAAAAGTGAAGTAAAAGAAAGAGAAAGAGAGATAAAGATAGATAGATAGAAATAGAAATAGATAGATTTCGTTAATTGTTCTCTTTTCTTTTCTTTTCTTCTCTTTTTCTTTTTTTTTCGAACAACGAAAAAACAGCGACAGTTCGAGCATCGTCGATACGTTCGTTGCGTTGGCGACATCATGCCCAAGTTTGCCAATGCCCTGGCTCGGAGAGAAACTATTCGTTAATCTCAAAAAGTGCTCCTTATCGCAAATTTCTCTTTTTCGGATGCGAAATTAGAAATTAGTAAGAATGTTTGCAGCTATACCCAAATATGCCCGATCGGATTCGCAAGGAGAATTCAAAAATCAGATCGTTGCATCACTTTCTTCGATGTATTAACAAACATTCCATTTTTGTTCGAACAAAAAAAAAAATAATCGAGTTTTTTTACTCGTCGATCCTATTTTTTTTCTTTTGTCTTTTCTTTTCTCCTTTTTTTTTCAATTTATTCTTTTATTCTTTTATTCTTTTATTATTCCTACAAAACTGAGCTATTATCTTTGGTCCGTTCACGAACCACCTCTGCACGCTTGGGTATAACCGCGCTGATTTTTTAAAGTTTTTAATTTTTAGGTGAATTAGGTAGCATATGAGGGGTGAACGTACGTAGCTTGCTGCTGTGACACAATCTGCGAGGCAGCGTACATCTGGGTAGCCAGGGCACTGGGGAACAATCACCAATGCTTAAATTAGTCGATACGATAAAGAGACTCTAAATACGTCGTATTGATCTTTTATTTTATTTTATTTTATTTTATTTTATTTTATTTTATTATATTATATTCGACACGCTGCCATTGGCACACTCTCGACCACGTTGGTTCCTCTTCATTTCATCAATCGTCATTTTCAAAGATTCTTTCTTCAATTTTTTCTTTTTATTTTTTTATTTTCTTTTTTTCTAATTCGAACGGACAAAACACAGCGAAAAGGAATAAAAAATATCTTCGAGTTCGGGAACCAACGTAATCGTTCGAGTTTGTGACGAGAAGAAATAACTCTTGCACGAAACTACACCGCCTACGTTGCGTGTACGTAATCAGAATCGATTTCGTGAGGAACGCGAGGATGAGACGCGTGAAATCTCATTTTTTTTCTCTTTATTTTTTTTTTTCTAAACTTTAAGAATTTCGTAGCCTGAAAGATGTCCGGTAATTAAAAAATTCTACAGAAAATTGTTTTTTCTCTTTTTCTTTTTTTTTTTTTATCGAACGGTATGTACATATAAAAGTGTCAACCCTTTAAACGCCATTTCCAGTGACCTGGCACACTATTCGTCGTATAATTGTCCATTTCTTGACTACTCCTCAGCGACGTTCGTTTCTCTTCCTTTTCTTTAAATTCTTTTTGTTTTCTTTTTCTTTAAAACTCTAGTGAAAATAAAAAAACAAAAGAGCCTACCTGCATATGGCACTCTGACTATAAGCAGGACCTTCGGTAACGCTAAGGGCTTGACCAACTTGGGTCTGCGTTAGGCCCAACGAAAGTCTACGAAGCTTGAAAACCTTCGCGAACTCTTTGATCTCGTCGAGGTTGATACCATCCACAACGTTGTTCGTGGCTTCGTTGATTGTCGGTTGATCTGTGAAAAGAGAAATTTTTATGATGGAAAGATAATTAACCGTAATTAATAAAGAGACTTTCTAATATATTTCTAATGTCCTAAAAGGAAAAGTATCACTCGTTATTCCTTTCCTATCGTTCATACGATAATAATAAATGGTATAAGATAAACGTAGATAGACATAAATGACAAGAAATCGATATTGGTAATCGAATACAGTGATCATAATAGTGAACGTCTTAATTAAAAAACAAAATAAATTAGAGAATAGTATCTTGGAATGGACTACATAGTTTGTTAGAAAAAAAAAAAGAAAGAAAAAGAAAAACAAGAAAAGACGAAGGATGCACCATATCTTAACTCTTAATTGCAGACTCGAGAGGATAGGCACGAGAGATATCGGTTTATCCAACGTACGCAGAAGTTATTCCGTGATCGTTCTAACGGCTCACATTCCTAACGCATTAGGTTCGCGATATAGTCTCGGTCGAGCGAGCGTGCACGTTTCGATCGATTCGTCAGAACGTATCCTGGCAGCCGGCGAGAAGCTGCCTAATGACATCAACCGTGGCGGCTTCGTTAAAGCACTTTGAATTACACCGATTTCACTCGTAAATCTGTCACCCCAAATGTTTATAAGGCGTGTGTACACGTACCAAACGTCTTGCCCGATCTTAAATAGTCTATAATGCTACGCCTACATTTCTAAGATCACGGAACTTGAACTTTTTTCTAAAAAGAAAAAAAAAATAAAGAAAGATGAGATTTTTCTTGGAAAGTCGGCTCGATCTAACTTGGCTATACAGTTTTATGGGATTTAATTTCCAATAGAAAGTCACTTTTTAATTGACCGTCCTTTTTATTCCAATAATTTTACTTTAAAAAATTCCTACATGGTATTAATAATTAAAAATTAATAAAAGATGCCGTCGGATAAAATGAAAATCGTTTGTAAAAGTTTGGATTTAAAGTCGAGTTATATATACGTAGATAACAAATTGCGGAGAGAGAGAATCTTATGCGTAAACTCTAGAGCAACGGTATAATCTATCTTCGCGTTAGCAGAGCGCAATGTTCCATTCGATAATGGCAATTGAGTATCGTTAGGCGGTGAATGATCATTCGAGTCGAGTGGAAATGACGAAGTGGCAGTCCGTGAGCGGCGATGATTGTGAATTATTAAAATTATTATCGGCAGGTTCGAGGTTAGTCTCGTCGTTGGAATCGTCGATGGGTTCCTAGAAGACGGCCACTAAGTAGCCAATCTAATGTCCCGTAATGAGGCGGAATGTTGTACGATATCCTGTTGTACGTTACCCCGGGATTACCGAGCTACTCGACTCGAGCTCCAGCGACTAGCTTAAGTACACTCTCGTGTAGAGGATCGACTGAGTTATTACTACTTGCAATCGTCTTCCGATTGCCAACAATATAACGCCTTATCACGAACGATTCACGTCGCTCAAAATGGATTTTCAAATGAATCAAAATAATCTCTAGGTCATAATAAATGATTTACGTGTGTAATATAAAAATTATCATAATTTCTAAACAAATTCTTACGGACAAATTACGAATGACAAATTAATTTGACATTATTTTTACTTATCGATCATTAAAAATAACATATTTAACGATCTAATAAATATCGAACAGGACTATTCACAAAAGCAATTTCGTCGTGTCATTAAAGATACTTTATCATGCGATTCGATATTAATATACACGATCGAACGGCATTGAATGAAAATTTTGATGAGTCGATCGAGAAGCCTGATAGAAAAATAAGATGGGTCGTTCTTACTCGGGGAATCGTTGAGGAGATCATCTTCTTCCTCCTTGGGACTGTGTAAAGTGCTTGGCGAGGCCTTTATTCCTCCAGCTCCACTAGGACCGTGCGTCGTCGTGATGGTAATCTCACCGTTGCTGGACGTCAATCTGTTTAGAGCAGAGGCTGCGGAGACTACAGATTCGTTCAAAGGCGACGACTGTTCCGGTCTCTCTCTGTGATGCTTTTCTGTTGGCTGTGAACGATACGATAGCATGATAGAGAGAGAGAAAGAGAAAGAGAGAGAGGGAGAGGAAAAGAGAGAGAGAGAGAGAGAGAGAGAAAGAAAGGAAGAGAAAGAGGGGAGGGCAACGGATTAGTTTCTCCGTCCCTCCCCCTATCTCTCCAAAGAACGACAATACTCTTCTCTTCCACGCCAATTATGCACTTAATAATGAGACGGAGTCTCGGGATCAGGACACTTTAGAGTCTAATTAGTGGAAGGAACGCCGTCGGTACGGAATACTTTCTTAACGAGATTGCTTGCTATTGGGAATTATTCAGGTCGTACTGTGCTGATCTTACGATGGTTAACGTCTATCCGTTCCGTGGAAACTCCGTGGTTTGGTTGTATATATCGTATAGGGATACAAGTTCGTATACATTACCGGGAAGCGATCGGAGAAGAATAATTCTCGTTTCGTGAGGTCATTACGACCGATCGATCGGTCGATCGATGGATGGATCGATCAATCGATCGATCGGTCGTTCGAACAAAGTAAAGAAGCTAACGGATAAGCTGAAGAGATCGATGGAGAGAAACGGAAGGAAATTTAAGTCGTTTATCGTCGTTTATCTTGGTATATCCTTTTTTGAAGAAGTGATTTTCGGATAGACACCTCACCTGATCTCGTTTACTATAGCTTAGAAGCGTTAAAGCGATTTCCAAAACCACCGTCTACGGTGTAAGACGTAACGATATTGAACGAGGAACGGCGTTAGCTTCACTTACCGTATAATGATTCATGTGCGAGCCATGTCGATGGCTGTGCTGTTGCGGTGACGTCGTGAGAAGTGGTTGTTGAGAAGCCTGGGCAGCTTGGACGGCTTGCGCTGCCTGAGCTTGTGCCGCTTGAGCTGCCTGAAGCAGCTGCTGGGGTTGCATTGCATTCAGAAGCTGTTGGCTCGCTGAACTGTTGCTCAAAAGGTGAGGCAGTGCTGCGGGATTCAAGCCTAATCCCGATGCCAGACTCGGACTTGTCGGAACTAACGCACAAACAAACGCGCGCGTGCACACATTCAGTCGAACGTATAGTACTGTAGGAAATACACTTTGTAGCTTGCTATCGAATTGTGTTAAACGAAGGAAGAATACATGATTCGCGTGAGAATATTAGATATTCCAATGCAAGAGAAAATCAAATGAATTCATTTACGAAGAATAGACTTTTAGCATCTCCGTATAATAATAATAACGATAAGAAAAATTTTTTTCTCTCTCCTTCCCTCTCACCCTTACCGTTGCTCGTTGGTGTATTCAACATATTTTGTGGTTGTGCGATCGATTGAAGATTCGCCAACGTCGTAGAAACTACTTGACCATTGCTGAGTGCCAAGTTGACCATTTGATTATTCGTTACGTGGTTTACGGGAATGGTCAATATAGTCTGCGTTGCTATACCTAAATAAATAAAATTTTTATTGAATATTTAAATTCGGTCAGTCGGTTATCGAAATAAAAAATTATCAAGAAACTTATATTAAATCTTAAAAACATCCTTCAGTTCGATATAAACACTTCGTTTCCATTATGTAGCTAATCCACGCGTCGTTGATCCAGGATGGATAGTAAAGTTATCAGAGTCTCATAGAGGGATTATTAGGCAACCCATAGGGCAGGTAACCTCCCAGGCTAGCGTAGTTGGCAAACTATTATCGTCATCTTAATAGTGGGTACAGGTACTGGCCCTGGACTGGGCTGCGAGAAGGACGCCTAATCATACTTAGAATAGTTTCGGGATTACCTCCAGCTCCGCTAATCTGATTACCCTGTACACGCGCTTAATATGATTACTGATCATGAGTACGTACCCGTGTTGGTACCTATAGCCAAGCTAAGCAAATCCTGTATTCCGAACAGCCATAAAAGTTTCACGTTCTGAGTTAATGTCAACTGACAATCCGATTATAGTTTACGATAACGAATAGTAAGTCGAGAAACTTTTACATCGTTTTGTCTTCTTTCGAACTTTCATATCATAAAGATTAGACATTTTTTTATGCTTTCTAATAAATATCTCTCAAAGCGCTTTCTATGATAACATTTTCGTACATTCGTTATGTCTCTCGATGTAAGAAAAAAACATAAACATTATTTGCCACGATGTAATTCTTCGTTCAATCGTAGTCGATTCGTATCGGTCTCAAACTTCAATCTACTTAGGCTGCTTTACGGTTCTCCATCTACATTTTCGTCTCTTTCTCTCTCTCACTCTCTCCCTCTCTGTCGCTTTTCGTAGTCTCAACCTTCTCTCTCTCTCTCTCTCTCTCTCTCTCTCTCTCTTCCTCTCTCTCTCTATGTCCCTCGATTGCCAGAATAGAAACTTAACTTGGTAGAAACGAAGTTAGCGCGGACCACAATCGATATAATAGCCGTCGAATCCGCGAAGCTGATGTCCAGCTAGAGTAGCCGGGCGAGAAGGGATAGTTCGAAGGGCGGGACCAAGGAAAGGAGAACGGGGAAAGAGCAGCTATGGGTGGGACAAGGATCTGTAGGTTGGAATGGGGTAGTGAGACGTTAATTATACATTGAAATTAGTTGCAGAGTTTGCCCTATGTTTGCCGAGGCGATCTAGAAGCACTACTAAGTATGGCCGACTGGTCAGCCTTCGTTGAAACTGACCAGAGATAGTCGATATAATATTCTATATCGTATATTGATCGGACAATATTATTATGTATTTATATACATTTCTCTTCGTCTTATTGATTCGAGAAATTTATTATATACAGTTAACGACGGATTACAAATGACTTACCTTGAGAAGTAGGGATTAAAAGTTGGGCTCCTTGAAGACCCTGAACTAATTGACCGGACATAAGGATGAATTGCGGCATTGCTACTGGTTGTGGTTGAGACAATAGCTGAGGTAACGTCACCATTGGCGCTGGACTTGGTGGTAAAAGATGTGGTCCTGCTGTTGTACTCGAGGCAGTTGGTGCGGTGCCTCCTATAAAGGAAGAAAAACAATTTGACGATGCATCAAATATTCTCTCTGATCCATTTCGATCGTTCACAATTATTAAGAAAATTGATGTTTTCTCTACCGGATGAGCTAACGGTGAGATTCAAAGGGGTATTGATCAACTGATTGTTGCTCAGTCCAGCCGTCATTCCCTGAAGACCAGCAGCCAATGAAGCGACCTGCGGAAGATTCTGAAGATTCGCTAGATTTTGAAGATTCTGCAGAGTCACCATACCGGCCACTGTAATTTACGAGATTTGCGATGATAAATAATTTTTTCTTTTTTTGTTAACATTGGATCATTCTGCTCGTAAGATACTATATAAGCAAAGAAATTTCGGTGCTTACTGGTTCCATTGAGATGAGCTTGCGCTACCGCCGCTCGTTTCGCTTGATGAAGATTCTCCGGCGACGGACTTCGCCGTCTCTTCCGAGAATTTTTTACATCGTCCATCATCATTTGATGTTCATGCAGCGAGCCTGTCGCCGATTCGGGACTCTCCAAATTCTGTAGATTCTCCAAATTTTGTAGATTTTGAAGGGTAACCATCGCGGCCACTGTAAAATAAATTAGAATGAAGAAATAAAATTAACGATCTCGATCGATTCTCTCGATCGATTCTTACTGGTTCCATTAAGATGCGCTTGCGGTACGGCTGCACGTTTCGCTTGATGCAGATTCTCAGGAGACGGAGTCCGTCGTCTTTTCCGCGAATTCTTTATATCTTCCATCATCATTTGATGTTCGTGCATAGCGCCTGTTGCTGGCTCTGGACTTCCAGCGCTACTCCTATCGCTGTCCTAAAACAATAAACAAATTTTGATTCCATTAGAAGAATGATTTATTACGAATAAATTTCGGGAATGAAATTTATTTTGAAAATCGAATTAATTTATTCCGTATAGTTGATTTAATAAAATTCACGCACAAAGCTTGCATAATAAGGATTATAAATATATTATATAAAATCGAGGAACATGAGAGAATATTATACGACAAATGTTATGTTTGTAAAAAATAATATATATACGTATACACCTAATATATATCTATGTAAAATGGAGGACTAAGAAATTACGATTGTAATTATCGAAGACAATAGAACGTCGAGTTCGATGATACGCTGAATTATCTGGTCTCTCGTCGATAGCATTTGTACTGATGGTCATGACGTGCCTCACTGTTCCTATCCATCGAAAAATAGAGGCACGGGACATTTTTTTCACCCTCTCTATCTCTCTCTTTCTATTTTTCTCTTTCTCTCCCTATCCGAAATCAATCGAACGAGCACGCAAAGGTTTTAGCACAAGCTTGCAATCATTCTCGCCAAAATGCTCAATTATACGCGCGTGGTTCGTTAACGTACCACGCTTTTTATTGCGGCGGCACGTTTAACGCTGAAAATTGATTAATAATCATTCACGGTCTAGCTATCACATATAGGTATAAATGCTTCGCTTCGAAATAATGGTAGACATCCGAAATGGAGAAAAAAGAAGAATAAATTCGATCATTGTAGATGTGTGGGAAGGTGTATGAGAAACAGAGAGATAGAAATAGAAAAAAGGAGAGAGATGGAGGGATAGGAGGAGAGAGAGAGAGAGAGAGAGAGAGAGTGGGAGTAAGAGCGAGAGATGTTGAGAGGAAGGCAGAGTACCAAAATTATCAGCGAAAGGTGATACAATCGTCGTTAAAAATTTGTTCGCGTTGGTTTTCTTTTCTTTATTCTTTTTTTCTTCTCCTCTCTTTCTGTTTTTTTTTTTTTTTTTTTTTTTTATAAACCAACGATCGTTAAGCCAGCAGAGTTTCGAAGTATCGATGATAATCGAAAGAGACTAGAAAATTAGTCGGAACAAAATTGTCGTATCGAATACGTAGATAATCGCTTTTGGTAATTTGATCAATCATGATCGTAAAACTTATCTTCGTTAACATCGTCTTTATCAGGACGAAGTTAGAAATCATGTAGCAAGTGAAGAGGCAAGGGATCGGTGACACAAATCGACGTAATTTTCTCTAGAATCTCATGACTCGCAGGAAAGCCGATCGTAAATTC
Source organism: Vespula pensylvanica (assembly GCF_014466175.1). Lineage (NCBI taxonomy): Eukaryota > Metazoa > Arthropoda > Insecta > Hymenoptera > Vespidae > Vespula > Vespula pensylvanica. The sequence goes on along the minus strand of NC_057700.1, from coordinate 2,009,352 downwards.
GCTCGATAGCCTTTTGCGGTTCGAATTGGCGACGTCCATTTAGCCGAGAACATGTTGCTTGATCGACGACGAAGGAGAGACGTTGGTATTACGTAAAATTATGACGAGGCAAGCGACGGAAGTGATTCGCCGTGTATATTAGGCGTTCTACGTGGCGATCGTTGAGAGGGAAAGAGAGAAAGAGAGAGAGGTAGCGAGAGAGAGGGAAGAAGGGAGGGAGAAATAGGGGGATAGAGGGAGAAGAGAAAAAAATATATTAATGACCTGTCCCTATCTCTCCTTCTTCGGCTTTCGTGCAACGCGATATATAATTCATGCATATTTACGGGGATACCCGAGGAATAATTAACGGACGCCCGGCGCATTAAAGTGGATATACACTGTCACGTATGTGCGTCTATGTACATGAACGTATGTACGTATGTAGGTACGTTCTTACGTACTTTACACACACGTATACAAACTAACATGTGTATATGTGTGTGTGTGTGTGTACATATATGTATGTATAGACGGGTTCTTAGAAGACAATCTAAATTATAATAAATCGATGGAGAGTACGTACAAGCTACGATGCTTTACTACCACACGTGAGTCTATAGAGAAAGATAGGGATATATAGATACCTATACGCGCGTAGAAGAAAGAGGAGAGAGAGAGAGAGAGAGAGAAAGAGAGAGAGTGAGGGAGAGAAAGGGAAAGAGGGGTTTCACCAGCGTCGCACGATGCTGGTGTTGTACGGAGTAATGTTACCGGTGCGGCCTCTTTGCATAATGGCATGGAAATATGCCGGAACGTGTATCGCCATAGTTGGATACAGATTAAGCGTTTTAGAGCTTCGACACCCGGGGTAATTCGGGAAAAAGTGTCCCCCAGGTGACTTGGCCCCCATGAATAAATCCTGAGAAAAGCTTTCACCCGCTTTCCGCGACGTACCCGCAAGAGCCGCCGGGAGGATATCCAAGAAGAGAGATAGAGGGAAAGAGAGAGAGAAAGACTAACAGATATCGGATTTTGTAGTGGAACTATCTTTCTATGTACCTACCTATCCTTTAAACTATCCTTTAGCAAGATAGTCTGTTATTCTTAATTATCATGTCTTAAGTATCGAATCGAAGTACCAAAATATTAAAATAATTTTGAAACAAGAAAAAAGACAAATCTAATGAAATTACAACATATAAAACTGATTTATAAAAACAATCGTTGTAATAATAGAAGGAGCTTTGAAAATAAACAAAGATATACATATATGTACATATGATTTTAAATTTCGGTTAAAGTGACGTCAGTGCACGCGCGTGTGGCTTATATATAAATCGTTTTTCTACTCCTGTAAAATACCTACCCCTAGCAACCAACAAACACTACCAGCACGAAGCATTTCATTACATAAAAAATAGATAAAGCCTCGGTTCGATAGGTAACGAACGAAAATAGGAGAAATGGTCGAGCGTACGTACACCTACGAGGTAGTTCAATATTTTTTTTTTCCCCATCCAAATTCGTAAATGACTATAAAGAGCAGTAGGATGGCTGTGCCATCACAAACCCCCTTCTACCCCCATATTAAATGGACGAGTCGAGGGGGATTAGTTGAATGCGTGGGTACCCCCGCCATTTTGCTTGTAAAAGTGCGTAAACGATATATATATATGTAAACGCGCACACACACACATATACATCTATATCTATCTATCTATATATATATATATATATATATATATATATATATATATATAAAGAGAGAGAGAGAGAGAGAGAGAGAGAGAGAGAGAGAGAGAGAGAGAGAGAGAGAGAGAGAGAGACGTGTATATAAAGCTGTAGAAACGTATGTTTACGGGCTTTTGGCATTTCACATAAATTAATAAACTCTGTCGTTTGCCGTCATCTCTTCACTCTGCCTATCTCTTTCTCTGATATTCTTTAATACAATTTGAGATAAATATCACTTAAATCTGATGGTAACAGGTGACTATCGATTTTTTAATAATATTGCAATGTGTCAGCAATATTCATTCATGTTAAATATGAGCATAAATCTAATCAAAAGTTTAAAGCATTCCGTACGTTTTAGTAACATACACGTTTTATCTTGTAAGTACAATAACTTGATAAAAACTATTATTATTAATCATTAAATTGTATACTATTATAATGATGAATTGAAACGTTTCACGAGTATAAAACATTTTCTATTTGGGATAGAAGGATGTAATGAAAACTTTTTTGAATAATTATGTTACTGAATGAAACACGTTGGAGGTGATGACAATCGTGATTATTTTAGATCGGAGAAAGGATAGAAGGATAAAAAATAAACAATTTTGCTGAAGAAGCATAGACGGAATCGTCGCCTATATTTTGCGCTCGCGTCAGACAGGGATTCATTGGAGGGAAATTCAAAAAGCCGCGTTCGGTGACTGGAACGGTACGGCATCATAATGCTTTCAATTTTGGGGAAGAATCGGTCGGTAGTGGTATGGCAGGAGCAACCGGTAAAAAATCGTTAGCAAAAGCGCCACCACGGACCATCTCGCTAATACGAAAAATGCGAGAGACAGATACAGCCCCTTGCTACCCTCTCGTCGAAAGCAAACGAGGCAAGAGGAGAGAGTTCGTGCTGGATGAGGAAAAGGGTGAGGATGAAGAGGATGAAGAGGACGAAGAGGACGAAGAGGAGTGGGATGGGGGACAGGGGATAGAACGTACGTATATCTCTACGCGTATGGCGGAAGGACGTTAAAAAACGATACGTGGGGGAGAGCAGAAGAGTTGCAACAGTATGAGTAAAAAAGTAGAAGAAGAGGGGTGTGAGAGGGAGGTAGGTTAGAGTGGGTGGTGGACGGTCGTTGGAAATGCAACAATAAACATTACTTATCGATGGGCGAGCAGCCCTTTAACAATGCGTATACGACGCGAAGCGAGCCGAGGCCAAAGCGCGCGAGGCAAAGCGCAAGTTTTTTGCAATAAAGTCATTTCGACCGTTTGAGTTATGGGTAATTCCTGGGAAGCGAGTAGTAGGTGCTTGCTCGCGAGCGCGCGCGCGCGCGCAAGCACGAGTACAACCAACCAGAGAGAATCACCGGCAACAGCAGCAGCGGTGGTAGAGGCACCAGTAGTAGTACCACCTCCTACCCATTCGCCATCCTCCGTCGGTCCGGTCCATTGATTAGTATTAATGACTTAGCTGCACTCATTTCGCCCGAATAAAAGTAATTGGATTTGGCTTCGAAGCCCGCGAGCCGCGCCAGCGGCGTCGCTGGCGTCGACCGTCGCCGCCACCGTCGTCGGCTTTCAAACGAAAGCCGTAGCCGCGTGTAAAAATACATTAATATCTGTTTGCGCTTAATAAACGATAGCCAACACACCCCACCAGAACGTACCTTCGAACTCACACCCAACTCCGTCCGACTTCAGACTAATGGCCGTATTCCGGAATCGGTAATACGCGTTTTTTTACGATTCTCTCGCTTCTTTCCAATTCCACAGTATATTCGAACCTTCTCCCAAACCCCCTTTACGATTTTCTCTTCGAATTCGAAGCTTGATCTTGTTAAAGAAGGACCCGAAAATATATTCCGAATGTTCATTTGATTCTAGGATCTCAGGAACGGGGGAGGAAAGTAAAGCTGGTTTCGTTTTGTCATTTTTCTTTTTTTCTTTTTTCCCTTCTTCTTCCGACCCGCGACGTTTCCTCTTGTCAGTCCTCGTTTTAGGGTTCTAACGATCGGAGGATGACGAAGACTATATCGGTCGAAATTGTTCTCCTCGTAAGACTCGAAGATTCTCCTGTCCAGTTCACGAATCGTTAGATCGATTAGGTTTAAACAGTTTACTTGTCCCAAAGTAAAGCGACAGTTCTGGTACGATGAATATCCTCGAGGAAACGAGAGTAGAAGGGGTTGCAATTATCACGTGGTCATTGCGAACCAGTGTTATCAGGAGAGTCGGAAGAGACAGAGACGGAGATAGAGAGACAGAGACAGAGAGACGATGATGGGGTAGTAGTGAGTCGAGCGACCAACCCTTCGGCTCGAGCCGCTTTGTCTGTAAGTGTAATTAGTCGAGGGTGGGGTTCCTGCGAGGCGAGGCGTGGGTCGTTGGAAGAGAGGACCAGGACGAAGAGGGAAGGAAGGCGCCGTGGAGGAGAAGAGGAGAGGAACGAACGGGCTCTGTCGAGAGAAAGACAGAGAGAGAGAGAGAGAGAGAGAGAGAGAGAGAGAGAGGGTGAACGACGGGGGTGGTTCATCCTGGTAGTACTCCCTTGCCTCGCCCACTCTACCCCACTGCCTTATTTATATGCAAATGAGCTTCATTTCGCGATATTAATGTTCCAGCCGAGTCGGCCTGGGCGCCGCCGTGAAAGGGTGCGAGGACACGCGGGAAAGGGTTGCGTCCTCGTTTCCAGCGTGTGTTTACGAGCGAGCCTCGTAGAGAGTCTCCGCGAATATAAACTCCGCAAAAATTGTCTAACATTTTTTCGAGAATTTTTGATCGTCTCATCCATTTGTAGTAAGAGATACTTTCGTCCAGAGTTTTCAACCACAACGACCAGTAGCAATCTTTTTTGTTTTTATTTTTAATCCAATGATATTTGGATTAGGAGATTCGTTTTCGTCGTCATCGAGCTAAAGAAAATTTGAAAATCTGAATTTCCTCGGAAGCAAGCTGAGAAAATATTATAATAGGAATTTAGGTAGCTTCCGTAGCTTCGTTATAGTATCTATAGTAAGCTCGTTTCATCGTTAAGCGACAACGTGCTGACGTAGCGTCCTATTTGCGAGACTTCATAAGCAGATCAAAAATGGTGGGAGCAGTTCGATATATTATTCGCGCTTCGCTCGCGCATTCTCAAGAGCTTCGTTGCAGATAATGACCGATTTATCGTAACGAATGGAGTGTGGCAGAGCGAGTAGACAGACCCCCATCAAGGCCTCCACCCCGGGGTAAATTAACAACAGACAAGCCACTTGAAACATTACTGAGCCTTCCTAGCGAAGCAACACGAGGGTGGGGTCGCTGTTACCTTACTCAACATAAATTAGGGCCGATAGAAAGGGTAGATTGCAGAATGTTGAGTCTATAAAGAGCGTCGTTTCTGTCTACAAGGAAAGTCTCTCCTGGTATTCGAACGTGTCGCATCTTACTTTTACCTTGAACGATATTGGAAGGTCCTCTACTTTCTTCTTATATTTGTCTTTTTTCTTTTATTTCTCTCCCCTTCTTTTCTTTTTTCTTTTCCTTCTTTTTTTTTCCTTTTTTTTTCTCTTCGGCTATCCGTTCGCAATAATTTCGTCGTAACTTTGTTAACAACGATGTCCGCTTAAAACGAACCCTTGGAACCCAAAGGAATCATTACCGATAACGATTCCGTAGAGAGCGGAAGCTCCTTCGATGTCTCTTCGAAAAGCTTAATTACGGTTAGGATCCGGGGAAATAATTCGAAATAGGAGTAAACGCTCGCGACGGCAGGATATTTGCATTTAATGGATATTAAAATGAATGACCATCGCTCATTACGAATGCCGCGAGAGGTGCTCGCGGTAAAATCGTGGGTAATGAAGTCGCGTTCGCTCGAATCTTACTTGTAAATGGAATCCTTCATTATGATCCCCGATATTCGCCTTTGAGCTTGCGAAACTCCAAAGGCTTTTCGGTTATTGCCTTTCGCGTCGTCCGAAAGAACGAGCTTTATCGTTGCTCGTGGTCAAGTACGATGATTACTTCTTATAATGCAATGAAAGAAAAATATCCAATTTATTACACTGTAGTATTTACGTAAATTATCCAATGAACGTTTTTTTTCTTCCTTCCTTCCTCTCTTTCTCTCTTCCTCTCTCTCTCTCTCTCTCTCTCTCTCTCTCTCTCTCTTTACTTTTAAAAAATTTCCTTAAGTTTATATCTTTCTCACTTTCGTCTCATCGTGCCAACAAATTCGGAATATATTCAGAATATTCTTTATCACCGACATCTTAGCACAAGTCGTAAACCGTGTGCGGACGCGGTGTAAATCTATTCGTACTGCCGTTGTTTAGTTCTCTCCTTAAAGAGGGGTAGTTAGAGGGTGGAGATAGAGATAGATAGAGAGAAAGAGAGATAGAGAGAAAGAGAAAGAGAGAGAGAGAGAGAAAGAGAAAGAGGGTGAGGAGAGTAGGAGGACCACGCGAGGGTGGTTAAGCGAGAGAATCGGAGGTGGGTCGACCGATGTATGAATATACATGACCTTACCACCAACCCTTACACCGCAACGGGCTCTGCTTACATTATTGTATATCTAATTCCGCGAACGGTTCTCAGAATTCGGCCTTACACGAACAACCTTCTCGACGACGTATGCTAGACGTCAGACGAACGTGAGAACCTCTGCTGGTTTCACGACGTTATGCAGCCAGTCTACATATTATACATTCGGACTGGGATTCAATTAAGTTTGGTTAGACCAATCCCTTCCGCTTCCACTCCACCTTTCTTTCTCGACTCCGTCTATCTTTTTTTATCCTTCATCGTCTTATTCTCTCGAATTCTATTTCCCGCTAGAGTTTTTAAGCTCGTACAGTGTCTCGAGTGCTTTTGGGGAAAAACATTAGACTCTTCTTCTCTCTCTCTCTCTCTCTCTCTCTCTCTCTCTCTCTCTCTCTCTCTCTGTCTCTCTTTCATTCTCTTTCTCTCTCCACTGAAAATATTCAAGACTTTACATATGATTTTCCAAATCTAGAAAAACTGATGCACAGATTATACGATACCGTACGAGGTAATATAGTCATAGTCGATGATGTAGATAGAAGCAAAAAGCAAATAATATATTTACATCTTCGTTAGAATATAATTAAAAGTTTCGTGGGGGAGGAAATGAGTCATATTGAATATAACATGAAACATGTGATCTCTCTCTTTCTCTCTCTCTCTCTCTCTCTCTCTCTCTCTGTAAAATAAACTTTCTCTATCTGAGGACTATAGTAAACGATTTTTGAAGATAAAGGAGATGATATTAGATACAGTCGGCGATCAAGGATCGACGATATAGTCTATGTCGTCGGTGTGACGTCATGCGGAACTACTCGAAAAGGCGGATAACGGTAGAGTAACGCCCGTATGTGGCGCGCTTCGTACTTCGATATACAGCTGGATAAGTAATTAGTGGAAGCACGTGGTGCAGAGTCGATATAGCTAACTCCTATGCGTTGTTGTACGTACGGGTAGTACCGTTCTCTGCGTGCTTGCCTGCGTGCGTGCTCGTTCGCTTTTCCTGCGTGTGTCGGAAAAGGGTGGCCTACGTTCTCGTGCGACAGCCGAATAGTCGAAGGGTGAAGAACGACGGATAAGTAAGAGTGCGAAAAGGATAGACTGATTAACAGTGGAAACAAAGCATCGAAGAGAGAGAAAGAGAAAGAGAGAGAGGGAGGAAGGGAGGGAAAACGTATTGCGAATTAGACAGAGTTCGAATGAACGACGAAGAAGAAGAGAATGAAAGAAAGAGATAGATAGAAGATAGATAGATGGAGATAGAGAAAAGGGGGAAGAAAGAGAAAGAGAGAGAGAGTAACTGCAATAATGACAGAAAATTGCGCTCTTCCAGCTTACACCACGCAGCGTCGAAACTTAATTCAATTCGATTGCGATACAGTTCAATAATTCGATTAATTAAAAAACACGACAGGGTCGCTCAGTATTACTGGAAGTTCGAGTTCCCAGTAGGAAAAAGATACATAGAGTATTATCGAAAGAAAAGATGTGAATATAAGCAGGGTGAAAATTGTTCAAACGAGGCCAGTTATCGCGACGGTTGAGAATCCCTGGCTAAGAGGCGCGGCATATCGATAGGGGAATTAGCTGATAGCTGAAACGTACCACTCGCATCATCTGTGATTACTTGATTATGAGTATCGAGTGAGCGATGTTTCTGAAATTCTACGGCCACCCGGTTCTCTTCTTCTCCGAGTATACGTATATATACGTGTGCCTATGTATACATAAATAGGTATCTATGCATGCAAGTACATAGACATACGTATACATATACGAATTTACGCACATAGTCAATGGCATAAAATCGCGCGCGCGAGCGAACTCCGCTTATTGGCTCTGCTTTTGAATCTTCCGATACCCATCCCTTTCTCCTCTTCTCTTCATCCCTTTCGTGACCAGAACGACGTACCCTCCTCCCTCAATGTTTCTCTATCTCTCTCTATCCACCCTTCTCGAATCGAACGACCTCCTCCTACACACACCCTCGTCACGGTTCCGAGGATGCGAGGTACCACTTGACTCTTAAAAACCCTATTAACTGACGGTAATAGAGAAATCGTGCTTTCACAGACTGTTTCACAGTCAAGAGAACGAGGAAAGAGAGAGAGAGAGAGAGAGGAAGAGATAGATAGATAGATAGATAGATAGATAGATAGATAGATAGATAGATAGATAGATAGATAGATGGATAGATAGATAGAATAAAATGAACGAACATTTTTCTCAACGCCAACGTTTCTAATATCCAAATCTCGTTTTTGTCTCTGGCAGATCGGTTAACAAGGATCGAATAACAAAATGTAATCATGTCATAAAAGATCACGTATACCTATGGTGTTTTGTTGCCGATGTAAAATTCGACGCGGTAGGTGGACGATGAAACGTTCCTTCGCGTGAGATTCAATCGTCCGTTGCAATAATGTTACCGTTAGAGGGAAAGGCGAGTTTGAGAAACCTGTTTCGAGTTTTTGCGATTAAGGGTTACCGTTTTATTGCCGCGTAACGGAGTGCCGTTGATAACGTCGACGTTGTTGATATCGCTTTGTAATCGACCGCTAATGAACGTTAATGAGAATCATTGATTTTCGTACAACTTCCTGATAACAATATTTTATCCAAATTTTCGAATCGTCCTTTTCTATAAAAGTGAAGAGTAGAGACTACATTAAGTCATTTTGTTATATGAATCATTCAGCCTTTACAAAATCTACGGTCGTATTTACGATTTCATTATGTATCTCGATTGGTGATGAATTCGTTGCAATGAGTCAAACGGAAGGAAAAAGAAACGAAATTTTTTCACTCTCTCTCCCACCCTCTCCTTCTTTCGTCCTTTCTCCCCCTCTCTCTCTTTTTAGACGATCTAAAATTTCAACAAAGAATAAGAAACGGGCGATAGTCTTTTCAAACGAGAGAAATCTCGAGGACGACGAGCTCCGAGGTATTCTCGAGCAGCATTCGACGATATTATAATCTCAGGCCGGTGTCATAATGATAATAACAACGCGTTAATTAAAGCCGCTGATTTATGCGCCTTTCATATTGTAATTGCTCACCGAACTCGAGTCGACTCGCGAAAAGCGAGAGCGAGAAAGAGAGAGAGAAAGATAGAGAGAGAGAGAAGAGAGAGAGAGAGAGAAAAAGACAGAGGAAGAAAAAGAGAGAGAGAGAGAAAGATGCAGATGTAGAGTGAGAGAAAAAGAGGGAAAGTAGAACCAACGGTTTCTGGCAATCTCTCGCTCGGGGTGCTGAGATAATACGAACGAATTAATGAGTCAAGCCGCAATTAATATGAAGCCGTTCAAGGCACGACCGTCGTACGATAATAAAAAACAAAAAAAAAATAAAAAGAGAAAAAGCTTGCCTTGCCCTCGTCATCGACAGCCTCGAAAGGAGATGAATCATTAAGCGAGTATTAATATAGACGGAGGCTCGAATTATCACGAACAATGAATAATTCTAGGTCTTCCTTTTTGACTTTCGGGGAACTCGAGACAAAATTTTTCTTACTCGATAATAATCCGATGTATTGGAGGTGTATATATATATATACACACACCCACACACACACAGTCTTGTGTATATAAATTTGTCGATCGAGTTTCAGAAGTTTCTTTTCTCTAAGTAACAGTAAGAGAAGTAACAATTACATACGATTTAACGCGCGCTTTACGAAGAGGCAGGAGAAAAGCTCAAAACGAGATGGCAAGCGCAAATCGCTTATTTACACCGTGAACGGTGTAATACGCTCGCCCCGAGGCCATATTTAGTTTACCATCCCAGGGGTGTATAATGTCTTTTTAGGTACGTTAATTAACAGTATTCATTTTGCACAAAGGTTTCTAATTACGCACTGTACGGAGCCATGGACTTAGTACCGACGCAACCCTCTTCCCCCCTCTTTCACTCTCTCTCTCTCTCTCCTACTGTCTCTCTCTCCTCTCTCGCCTCTCCCTCTCTCTCTCTCTCTCTCTTTCTCTCTGTTTCTCTCCTTCTGTCTCTCTTTCTTTCCTCGGAAATGTTATGTCCGGAATCGAGTCGTACGATTCGCTGCGTGTCTTCCAAGGAAAATCATAATTAAGGGATTCGAAAGGATAGTTGTTTGCATGGATTTTCAGATTTGGAGGGCAACGATATCGAAATGAAAAGGAGACAATAATAGTGGAAATGGGAGAAAAAGGAAGAAAATGTGAGAGAAAGAGAGACAAGTATAGGGACAAAGAGAGAGATAGAGTGAGAGAAATAGAGAGAAGGAGAAAGGGAGAGCAAAAAAGAGGAGGAGAGAGAAAAGAGAAGAGGATCGATGCTTCATTGGTCGAGGACGAAATCAGAACGCTCGGTCGCGTCGGGTCAATACTTGTCCGGTCGCCTCAGTTAGCAGTCGCATTAATTAATTATAATTAAGTTTTAGTTGACGCGGCGGCTTGGAGCAGCGAGGGGTAAGCAAGGCAGGTAGCTACGCGACTCGCATTTTGAGCATTACCGATATTATGCAGATTTCAACAGTCAGCAGCAGCCCTCCTCTTCTCTTCTCCTCTAAACTCGAGTCCCACTCCTTCTCCTACTCTTCCTCGTCCTGACCCAGCCATGACTCCGTATCCCTCGTCTCTCATTTTCCCCTTCCTCCTCGTCATCTCTTTCTCATTCTGTATCATTCTCATTCTTTCTTTCTCTTTCTATCTCAAACATTGCTTCCGTTCGAAGAAACACGATCGTTACTCGTGTCAGATGCCAAACGAATCGCAAAATAAATCATTTAATTATTTATACCACTTAAAAGCATGATCTTCGATACCGTCTGTCCTACACGGTTTTTTTTTTACATATTATAGATCGCACTTTTCAATGGATATCCTTCCAATAGATATTTTTTTTTAAGGTCACATCGATTGATATACTTTTTCTGTGTTTATTCGTTCTAAGCAGGAAATTTAATACTTCATTCTCGACTTCTCCTAGAGTATATAAATATATACGTGGGAGGAGGGAAGAAGATAGGAGAAGAGAGACGATGGTGGTCTCTGGAGTCATTCGATTCCTAACTATTTCGAAACGTAACAACACCTTGGACTAAACGTCAGACGTAGTACCGAGATTACGTGGCAACTGCACGTCGACGTAAGAAGCTGTTAATCTTCGGTAATAAACTGTATTTTCATTATAATACTGCATGAATATGCAACGGCGATAATGGCCTTAATATCCCGGCATGCATCTTCCTGTGCTTTACGAGCTGAGCCTCTTCTGCCTGAATTTGAGGTGCACTCACAGTGGATTTTCTTCTCAAGGCTTTTACACGAAGTGTTATGACTCCATTGGTATCCGTTACTTTTCATCGATTTTCTTTCTTCACGTAAAAGATTCGTATATATCGATGAATGATCGTGAGACTGTCCAGGATAATCGGATTTACTTTTGAACACTTTGTTAACGACGGAAGCGTTGAACTTTTTACATCTTATTTTCTTTTTTTTTTCTCTTATCCCTTTCTCTTTTTCTGTCTATTCTTTTTTTATTTAAATCCTTACGATGAACGTGATTCTTATTCTTACTCGATGTCATCAACTTTTCCAATTTCCTGATACGTCTCTTACCTTGAGATACGACGATAGAGAAGAAACGTGATTTTTATTGGAAGATGAATTCCTTTACCTAGCTTTCCCTCTTTCTCTCTCTTTTGTTTACTACTGTCTTTCCATTACTTTCGAAAATCAGCTGAGCGTGGTGGAATCGAGATCCATCGAGAATTCAAGCTTGTAATGGACACGATATATCTCCCATCGTTGTTAATGCGAGGTAACTTAATGTAAGCAGCGAGCGAAGGAATAATAGTGGCCCGGCCTACGGACATTCATTTGTCTTAGTTTATTGCCAACTGCGAGGAAACAAACACCGCTGGAATACGCAACGACGCGCCATTAACCTCTCGCTCGCGTTACCAAGCTGAGCTTAACGGGTGTCCTGTTCCTCTTCCCTCTTACTGATTTTCCTGCCTTCGTCGTGGACCGCCTTGGTATAGTTTTACATCCTACCACCTGACCGTTGTACCTTCTTTCTCATAAGGTTTCCCGACAAAGTGGACAACGAACTCTGAATCCTACCATAGATCTCATGATTTCATTTAATAATCGGCTGTGCACATTTTTCTTTTCTTTTCTTTTTTTTTCTATCCTTTTTTGATCCTTTTTTCGTCTCTTTTTCTTCTTTTTCTTTTAAGATCGTACCGATTTCAAAAGTCCTCATAATTATAATTTGTTTCTCTCGATAATAATAAGAGATTTTTTAGCTTTTGCAATTTTTATTTCTTTTTATTTCGCCATTTATTCACCGAGAGCTCTCCTGTGTTTTAACATTTTTACGCGCGCATATTGTTTCAGATAATTAATTATAATGAAAATATGACATTTTTTGTGATAACGAACTTTTTCGTTCGAAGGTTTAAAGTATATTCGTAAAATGAAAGAATTGACAGAGCTGCGAACCTATGAAGCAAAGTTTCCTCTTATAATATTTCGAAATTGGCACGTGTTAAATATGAATTACCAATTAAACAAATTTTCCGTACTATAGGCAAAAAATCATTATCGGAAAAAAGAAACTTTATGAAAAAAAAAAAAAAAAAAAATAACAGAAAGAAACAGAGAAAAAGCAAAAAAAAATGACCCACAGTTTAATCCCGAACAAATGAAAATAAATCCCTTTTAAAATCCGAAAGGACTGACGCGTTAAAATGTACTAGCTAGAGTACACGAGCATGTAGGAAAAAGCCATAGACAGAAACGTACGATCGAATTTGCGAGTACGGCAAAGACGAGAGAAACACGACGAATTCGAACGGGTGATCGACTAGGTTGGGTGGTAAAGAGGAGGAGGAGGAGGAGGAGGATGAGGAGGAGAAAGAGGAAGGATAATGGGAGAGGGGGAAGAAGAGGGTGAACGTCGCGTAATTAGCGGCCATCGTCGTCGCTCGCGTTGGAAAAACGTTGTTTTCTAGCGAAACAAATTAGACCGGCGCGTCACACAAGCGAATAAATTTAGGGAATGTTTTCGGGAGAGTAGTAGAGGCGAGCGGGAAGAGGCGGGAAGTATAGAGCGTGTTGGCCGTGTTTGCGTGTTGTATACGAGGATGAAAGAGAAAAAGAGTGACAGTGTGTGTTGAATGAAAAAAGGGGAGAGAAAGAGTGAGGAAAAAGAGGAAAAAAGAAAGTGTTTCTGCCGTAGGATATAATGGGGCGCATTGCGCGGGAACATAATGAGATTTTACAGTGCAATTCACATAAAGCATTGGTAACGACAAAAGAACCGAGCTAGAGAGACAGAGATAGAGACAGAGAGAGAGAAAGAGAGAGAGGTGGATGGCTATGAGAGGAGTACTAGAGGGAGAGTAGAATGCGATAAAAATGCATGTTTCTAAACGCATTATTTCCGTTTCCCACTTTCAACGGCAACTTTTTCGTTTTTCACAAATCCCAGGAGTCAGAAAAGACCGATTCTACTAATCCCATTAATTCTAAACATCTCGTTTCGTTCGAGGGGATTTTTTTTATATAGACTTTGGCGTCTCGGTCGCGATCAATGTTTGGTCTAGCCAAAGAATAATCTCGACCCCTTGAAAACATACACAGGATCCGGAACGTAGTGTCAAAGGACTAATAAGAAGATCGTGAAACGATCAAAGTGACCATCGCCGTCGATCTGCATCGATGCGTTCACCTTCCAGCTCTCGGCGACTTCCCCTCCCCTCCCCTATCCTCCCACTTTCAACGTATACCCACCCCGAAACAAAAAGCACCCTCGCGCTCTATCTCCGAGACCTCTCGCGCCTGACGAACAGGTGGCCAACTTCGGATCTCTTTTTTCCCGCCGAAACCATTTCCAGAGCTTCCCGGCTACGATGAATAACCCTTTGAACGGGCCGTTCGCATGGACGACGGCAGTGGCGAGAAGAGATGGGTGTGAGGACGCAAGGCCTGAAAGGGAGTGAGAGTGAGAAAAAAAAATAGGAAAAGAGAGAGGAGAAAAAAGAAGTAGGAAGAGAGAGAGAGAAAGAGGGAAAAAAGAGGATAGAAAGAAGGGGGTAAGAGTGGGATGGAAAAATTGGAGGGTGCGTTCCGTAGCACCGCCGATAAATTTTGAATGCACCCGCCGGTCGAATTAGTATACCGACTGGGTAATGATCAAAAAAAATTATAAACAAAAGATTCCACGGATGGCGAGCCTTTTTCGTGGATCAACGAGGCAAGTGGATGTGGCTACGGCGAAAAGCTTTGACGGATGGCCGCCGCTTGTACGACGACTACGATGTTGCTGTTGTTGTTGCTGATGGTAGTAACTTGCTAGCTAGTACCTAACTTGTTGGTGTCGGTGATGATGCTGTCGTATCTCTCTCTCTTTCTCTCTAACTCTCTCACACTCTCACTCTTTCTTTCTTTCTCTTTCGCTCTCGTTCTCATTGACGCCGAAACCTACGGGGCCGCTATATTTAAAAATCGGCGCGCTCTCCTGGAAACTCACGCTACAAAGGGAAGGGACCAACCGTTTACATCGAGTTTATTAAAATCGAGTGATCGTCGGTTAAAATACGTAGCCGACCGCGAACCTACGAACTCGATCAACACGTCTATGTCTCTCTCTCTCTCTCTCTCTCTCTCTCTCTCTCTCTCTCTCTCTCTCTCTCTTTCTCTCTGTTTCTGTCACCCTGACGTTTATTCTATGTACGTCACAGAATATCGTCTTTCCTTCTTTTTTCAACCCTTTGTTCTCTCTTTTCGATCATTCTTTACAAGTATTTGTAAGACGACAATCGATCTTGAATCTTTTTTTTAAATCGCCTTATCCTTTTTTTTCTTATCGATATCATCGTGGTACCGAACAATAATTTATTCCTCGTGCTAACAGGACGTGATTTTTACTGTTAATTAATCTACTTTTGAGCAGATTGCGATTAGCATATATAATCATAGTAGATTTTATGAAAGAATAGATCCATTCTAATTTTTTGCGATCGTTAAAAAATCCTTGCGATATTATCTGATAGAAAAATATTTTTGCTTCATACAAGAATCTACGTATAGGTGTGTGTATGTATATATATATATATATATATATATATATATATAATTTTTCATTATCACGTAATATACATTTTTTTAACAATTACTTTCGCCAACATAGAAGGATAACGGAAACGGTATAGAGATCGAGAGGGATAAAAAGAGAAAGAGAGAATCCGGGTGATATCTTTTATTTTTATGTCGTGGATTCTGGCACACAGCACATTCGTCAATATCATTTATTATGAGGAAACAATGCGAGTCCCGACATATCACATGCCTGAAGCACCATAAAGGATTGAACCGGGCGCCCACGCGACTCGACACTTTCGAGCGGCTGCGCAATAATGGCAACGCTTTTTAATAATGCGCGCGCTACGAGAATTTGTAATCAAACCAGGTACACAGAAAGAGAAAGGGGTGTAGGAAGGGATTCACCAGTAGGGGGAGGAGAGGGTAGAGAGCCTAGAGGGTGGGTAGGAGGGAGTCAGAGTTGAACGTGAAAAAGAGGAAACGATAGAGAAAGAATGAGAGAGAGAGAGAGAGAGAGGGAGGGAGAGAGAGAGAGAGATAAAAAAATAATACCTATCATATTGACAAAAGCTCGAATATAGCGGAAACTACACATGTGTCACTTTTAAACGCGTGCGCGCTCGCGCGCGCACATTGTCCGCGCACCGTCGCGTCGCGCGTTACGGAGATTCATTATTTTTAATTAAACAAAACAATAATACGCTTATTAATTGATTAATTAAACCTCATATGTACATTACGTATTTCTTTGTCGATGTCGTCATCATTTAATCCATGCGAACCTTTTTCAACTTCTCACCTGAGGTTACGATTTTTACTTGGAGAAGTATGTGTTAACTTTAACAATTTTCTTCGAAAGATCATATGCGGAACATAACGAGAAGGGCAAATTTTCTCGAAAATGTGAATTAAATTATCGATATTCGATTTTATTTAAATACTTTTTTTCATTTTACTTTTTATTTAGTTTATCCTTCGGTACAATTCGATACGGGGAACCTCATTTCTGATAATTCCAATTTAATTTATTTTTCTGGATTGCATTATTGTCATTATTTATTATTATTGCCATTATTATTATTACTCATTATTATTATTATTATTATTATTATTATTATTATCTTTATTATTATTATTAGTATCATTGTTGTTGATATTACTATTGTTATTATCATCGTCAACTGTTCGAAGGTGGAAAAATTTGATTCGCTGTGAATAAATTATATTTTTATATAATATGATCATATCTACTGTAATAAACTAGTTTTTATGTTTGGAGATCTAAGATTAACGATAAAAAATACGTAAGATAGAAAAAATTGTAATTCACATAAATTTGCTCGATAGTATTTCGATATTAAAAAGTTGAATTATTTAAACATTTCGTTTTTACATTTAAATATTATTTAATTCAACGTTTAAGAAGAAACGCGTTGGAACTCATTTTCGACGTTTCTCAACAATGGATAATCGTAGATAAAGCTAAAGCGCGAAGTACATAAACTTCCTGATTTCAAAGGTGGAGATACAAAGCGGCGTACGATGTGGAGGTGGTGGTGGAGGTGGAGGACGATATAAAACACCTTTGTCTTGCAAAAACTCGCACCGCGGCTCGCTATTATATATCACGCGAGGGGCTCAGCCTCCGCAGGCATTGTTTCACTCTCGCATAATTACCGCGAGTCACGTTTTAAAGTTAAATTTCACCTAAATAAAGCTTAATGTTATTATCACGTGGGGTGTGCGCACGAGCGCAACCCGACGTACCAGGTATGGACCAAGACGTTTGTGCCATTTTTACGAGAGTTTTTTATACTATAGTCTCAAATATTATTACGGAGTATCATCATTACCTCGACATGTACATTAAGGACGAAAGATCATTCTGTTTTTATTTTACAATCTATAATATCACGTTGTTAATTTCATAATTGATAACGTCGAGTTAACAAGTGAACGCATGATAACACTTTTAACATATGCCAATGCAGAATATCCCATTGTCATCGAATATATTGTAACTAAACAATATTGAAATATTGCAAGCAGCAATAGAAAAAAATTATTCCATTATAATTGATACTCTCTCTCTTTCTCTCGTTGATTTAGAAGGTCAGACGAAGAAAGAAGAAAAAGAACAAAACGATGCAAAAAAGAAAAATATAAAAAAGAAGAATGAATTAGACAGTCTTTAACGATTATGAATACCGGAGCAGATTAATTTCTTTATCGGCACGTGCGAGAAAAGGACATTAATACTCCGTACCGTCAGCGATAACCATTCTCGATATCCATAATTATTATCAGTGGCAGAGCGGACATCGCTGGCAAGCGAGTAGAGTGCGCTGTGCCGTGACTCGTTCCCGATGAAATAAAATGACAACGTTCATTTGCAAATGCGCGAAAGTGCATTATTTTTATTGGGTTTGCTAGTAGCCGAATTGCCGGTGTGCAGTCCGCTCGTTTTCGCGCGTCTATCTCTATCTCTATCTCTCTATCTCTATCTCTCGCGTGCGCTCTTTTTTTCTACGTGTGTTATACATTCAAAGTATAGGTGTGTATCTATGTACGTACATACATACGTAGAAGAGATAGAGAGAAGGTAGGATCGTGCCGATACGAGAAAGGGAACGCGCGCGTGTGCCAGCGAGAGAACGCGTCAACCTTCGTTGCATGAGCGACGAAAGTGGTATGGTGCACACAGCCAAAAGGGGTGGATAGTAACTGTGACAGATTCACTGGGGGAATAACGGTATACCAATGGATTTTTTCTTCGCTCTCTTTTTTTTCTCTCTCACACATACAAAGAGAGAGAGAGAGAGAGAGAGAGAGAGAGAGAGAGAGAGAGAGAGAGAGAGAGAAAGACATACAAGTCCATGAAAAATCGTATCGATCTTTGGCAATGATCCCGCATTTCGAGCGGTCACCGTTGTCCTCCAGGGAATGCCAATCGCAAGAAATTCTTCTCTATTCGTCGATGAAACGAATTACAATGGGAATGCTGAAAGCAACTGTCACGTGGTACGAACGTAGCCAGATTGGAAGTAGCTATGGATAAATGATCGAAGCGAAATACAGAAACTACGTTTTATGCTAACAGGTTTAATTGTGACGTCCCGAATGACTTATAAATCGAATTGATAAATGGATTTAATATTCGTGTGGTTTATATGCACGTAAATAAAACATTTTAATTATGAGATAATCTCTCTCCTCCTTTTATGAGAAACTAGGATAATCGCTTGTTCGATGTTTGAAACAAGTAGGAATAATATCTTCGATAGGATAAGCGTTCCAAATATTTTCGAGTTAAACAAAAGGAAAGCTTTGAAAATCGTTGTATCACACGGACGAGGAAACATAAATATACATATACGGAGAGAGAGTATAAACGGTTTGGCACATGCGCCACCTCGGGAGTTGAATTTCTCGAAATCCAATGCCGCTTTTTTGCGAGGATTACTACGGCAATGAGTAGGTCCTGGTAGTAGCTGCTGCTTCTCGTGGAATGGGATAGCGTTAGATCGGATAGAGGGTGAGGAGAATGAAGAGGAGGAGGAGAAGGAGGAGAGAAGGATGCAGGGAACGTTGAAAAAAGACAGTACGTGAGCGAAATCAGCGTAGCCACCACTTTTCTGCTCCTGTATGCAAATCGTCTAGCACGGGGTAACGCGTCGACGATTATATAGCTCACCTCCTGCTCTCTACCCCTCGAGCCTCGCCACCTTTCTCCACCTCCTTTACCATCCGCGAAAGCCGAGCTGCTGCGGCATGGCACGCGTGCACCGTCGGTCGCGAAAAAAAAGAGGAAGGGCGAGAAGAGGGTGGGAGGTGTGAGGGGGGAAGAAAAAAATGGCGTGAAGAAGATAAAAAGAGATGGATAGATAGAAAGAGTTAACGTTTGTCGTGGTGGTGGTGATGGTGATGGTGGTGGTAGTACGTTGACGTGCCGAAGCGCAAAAAAGTCACGAGCGGCGAACGTTGTAAAAATCCTGTGCCCGCCAATCGCGCGTATTGTGTCGGGCCCGGGGACAATAAATGACGGTGCTCGGCGTCCCGCTCGATGCATTCTCGCGCGAATCGCTCTGCATTGTTGGATTTTTCAAATTGTATTTTTAGTCAAAGCCCCAGCACGAAAAGCGAATGATGGGGGTGTGGATTGAGAGTGAAAGGGGGAGGGTGCTGAACCTTCCAAAGATATCGGACGATATCCAATTCGCTCGATTGACTGCTCGTCACTTTTTTTTCGAATTAATGATTCGTCATCGAGAATACGATTTTTTGGTGATTTCTATCTGTGTATTTATTATAAAGTAATAATCGAATCGAAGATTTAATTTCGCGAAGATCGAACGTGCTTCGTAAGGAACGATTCGAAAAAAAGGAATGATAGAAAGCGTACAAACAATAACCATTCTAACGTTCTGTACTGAAAGTGTATCACTTGTCTAGCTTGAATGACAATCAAAGGCTACAACGATGCTGGCTGTACCCTCCGTTCTCGATACAAGGAGTCGCGGGGTACAGCCGCTTGTCTGCACCGGGCATTCCTAGAACAGTAATCTTATTAAATTTACATATTAATCAACGGATTTTAATTATCCCCAACCCCCGCTGAGAAGAGGAGAGTGAGTCAGTGAGAGAGAAAGAGAGAGAGAGAGAGAGAGAGAGAGAGACTTAGAGAAGGAAAGGGAGACTCGGAGAACGGCGATAGAAGAGAAACGGTGCTCGTTCGGAGAGCGAGAGAGAGAGAGAGAGAGACGGACAAGCAGACAGAGCGATAGAGAAAGAGAGATAGAGATAGAGATAGAGAGAGAGAGAGAGAGAGAGAGACAGAGAGATAGAGAGATAGAGAAAGAGAACGAACAAGAGAGAGAGAGAGAGAGAGAGAAAGGGAGAGAGAGAAAGCTCCACCCTCGTGCGGCGGTGGCGGTAGCGGTGGCGGAGACCGAGCCAGCTCTCGTAATTTACATTAATCCAATAATTGCATGGAGGTTTCCTAATTAGAAATTCAAATGAGGTGGTGGCAGGCAGGCAGGCACAGCCAGGCAGGGCTACCAACTCAGCAGTAGCAGCAGCAGCACCACCGAGAGAACACCATCGCCACTGAGCAAAGTCCGCTAGCACATCGTGTGCCATCGTACGTCGACTGGTCTGGCTAGCCTAACACACGAGTCGGTCTAATGCCAGAATGGCCGTCAAAAGCGCTCCAGAATCCTGGAAATTCAGGAACGATCGAAGACGCGGCTAAATCGTGACGTGTCGACTAGCGTCACGGTTTCGTTCAATTGTTCGAGTAATAGTGGATTGGTTGCTTATTTGATCTCGATTATATCGAAGTTCGATAAAAATTGTTATTGCTTTCCGATCTTTCTTTCGATATTGATAAGAATCTCATTGATATTTTAATATTGATCGATAATGAGCTAATAAGATCGTTCGAAATTTGTCAATTTCTTTTTCTTTTTTTTTTTTCTTTCGTAGGGA
Organism: Vespula pensylvanica; assembly: GCF_014466175.1. Classification (NCBI taxonomy): domain Eukaryota; kingdom Metazoa; phylum Arthropoda; class Insecta; order Hymenoptera; family Vespidae; genus Vespula; species Vespula pensylvanica. The sequence goes on along the minus strand of NC_057700.1, from coordinate 1,988,530 downwards.
ATAAACCGTCCCAAAGATAATTTACTCATTATAAAAAAGAAAAAGATCGTGGTATAGTTTTTAAACCATCCGAGTTTCGCAATCTAAAAATTTGTACGCTTTTGCTTGCGCGAAATCTAAAAAGAAAAAAGCCCCTACATAGGATCGTTTTTGAACGGGCAACGCGACATTTTCATGCGGGTCCAGCAGAAAAATTGAAAAGCTTCGCGTTGGAAGATTCGCGAGTAACCGAGCGAGAGCAATTTCGACGCAATATGACGTTGTCCATTGGTACGTCCCGGTGCGTGTGGTCCTTTTGTTGTCCCCGGAGGGATCCCTCGGCAAACCTAACACGTCCCTAATATCGTCACAGGTCCGTCCCTCCACCGTCATCCTGGATGTATCATAGCACATGCCCGAACCGTCCCCGATAGTCCCAACGTGGGCGATTAGCAAAATATCACTAGCACGTTCATACGTGTGCATCGGTAGATAGATATGTAGATACGTTCACAATGTAACGGGATTTTTCTCATAAACAAGTACCGAACGTACCGACGTGACCCTAACGATTCCAATTAATCATCGCGAATACCAAAGTCCTTCGTAACATCTTGGGAACGATTATTTCGAAAGATATTTCACGAACGTCACGATTTTAAACTCTTTTAACCTTTTGGTAATTTTTTTTTTTTTTTACCAGAAGAAAAAACGCGCTCTTTCATATAGTTTATTCTAATAAAAATTAGAACATTTTGTAATAAAAAATGATTATACAATGGCACCTAAAAAGATGTTGAGACAGAATCAGAATACCTAAGAGTTCGAATAATTTTCAAGATCATTTATTTGTTCATTTCAATTAAATTATGAATATCTGGATTTATAAGATACATATCTACATTTAAGAAGTATCTATCGATCTAAAGAAAGTCAGAATATTTTGAAGGATCTTTGCAGTGTCATCAAGGTCCTACGGTCCTATCGCAACGAGGTCAACCCAAGTCGCGTTGATAGAACTCCGTTTGCAATTATGATAATGGCGAGCGTAGTCGAGGCAGCACCTAACCCGGCTAACTCCGTACGCTAGTTCTGGTAGTTCTGATATCGTCTGTGTTTAAACAGCCAGGCGGTGCCGCGGCAACCGTCGTCGGCAACCAGGAAGAACAAGAGAAGGAGGAGGAGGAGGAGGAGGAGAAGGAGAAGGAGGAGGAGGAAGAGAAGGAGGAAGAGAAGAGTGGATAGATGGTAGGTAGGTGCAAGGGGTGGATAAGGGGTGGGTAGACTAGGAAGAGAAGGTAGAGGAGAAGGAAGAGGGTCGGACGGCAAATCTACATAATATAACCAACTATTGTTCAAATAGACGGCGCTCCGCAGATTCAATTACCATTGTGATACAATTAATGTTGGGAATTTCATCAATTCGAGTACCGGGCACAGCTCTTACATATGCATAAGAGAATCGAACGTGGTACGGATTTCGCGAGCGAAGAAAGTCGATGACAAATATTGTACCACGAGAGGCTCATACCTTATTTTACCTCGTACCCGGTACAAGGCTTTGCTCTGCTTGTTAATCGCGTTCATGATTATGAACGAATGGATTCGACAAATTTGGACGATCCAAAAGAAATCGTTAAATTTGTCAAAGCTAACCGTGTTTCCGAATTGAATGAAAACGGGAATCCTACAAAACTTTTCGTCAAAGTCTGACAGCTTGAGACAAACTTGCGAGTTTTTGCGAAAAGTAGTTGAGGCGGTCGTTGATCAGAATTGGCACTTTCGGTGAGATTAAATTCAAAGAGCGGTCGTTTACAGTGGCGTTGTTACGAAAACGATAACGACGCGTAATTCAATTAGATTATTTCCACGGGAAACGTAGCCGTAATTTCATTGCACGCGGGTAACTGTTTGGGAGTCACGGTTTGGCATAGAGGGCTCGTGGATAGAGAGAAAGAGAGGAGGTGGAGGAGGAAGAGGTGAATCCAGAGGGGACAAAAGGGGTGGCGGCACATCATTGCACGACGTTAATCGCTGATATCGGTGCCCGAATTAAGTGGTATATCGAGAGCTTTCAGAATTAATCGTAAATCGGGCCGCTGGAAAACAGACCGTTCGAATCACGAGGCTCATTGGGTTGCGTTCTGGCCGAGCAAGCCGAGCGACTCATTGAGAATCACTGGGTGCTCGCGTGCGGCTATCCATATAAATTCTAATTCCGCAATCAGCGGCATCCAAGATAGTTCTAGGCCGATCCTAGCCACCGCTAATTCCAACTACCGACCCACACCCAAGCCTCCTTTCCCCCTGACCTTCTTATATTTGCTCCCGACAGTTCATAATAGCCATAATCAACGGTTATACCAATCCCACGATAATAATTACCAAAGCTGAAAGTTTCGGTCGGCCTGGTGCAAGGACGCGCGTTGCTTCGCTTCGGGATTAGCCGTCTCGTGCGGCTAATTCCTTTCATATATGATGCGTTCGTGCCTTTCCAAGCTTCTACGGTGATTAAATTTTGGGTTTGTCGCGGATCGAAAAGAAGAATGTTTCGTAATGTCGGTCGTTAACGTTATCGGATATTCCTTGCGCCTTTTTCTTTTCTGTTTTTTTTTCTTCTCTCTTTTTTCTTTTACCTCCGTCTAACAAGCTTTTCTTCGTCGACGCTTTTGGAAACGTCGAATTCGTATCTGTAATAACTTTGCCTGCGAAGTCGTTTGGAATTCATAAAGACGAACTCGAGACTTTATTACCACGACCCTTTTCGTAATAACCATTTTAACGATTTTAATTATATTTAATGTCGGAATTAAACGACCCAGTTTCTCGGTACGCGAACGTACATACGTACATACATATATGTATATAATACATGTATAGGTAACACGTATCTTGGTGGTTCCGCATAAATCGTCGGGGACAAAAATATATTATTCGTCACGGCCGAAACTATGGCGTGTTTCGGTCCGCGTCAAACGGGTCGAGGGATAATCAATCGAAAATCTTCAAACTCGGACAAGATAAATTTAGTCGACTTCTATTAGATAGAATTGTATTCGCAAACGAACTTTTGTATTCGTTTGAAAAGAATCGCCGGTTGCGTTTCTACTACGTCTCGTACCTTCATTTCAAACGTGATCGCAAAGAAATCGGGACGATCGATCTAATTTCAAATAAATTTTCGAGCACCCAGAGTGGACCCTGAATTATCGCAAACAGAGAAGGATGGTTCGATCGAAGTCGAAGAGCATGGTCGAGCGAGAAAGAGAGAGGGAGAGAAAGAGAGAGAGAGAGAGAGAGAGAGAGAGAGGGTGAGGGAGAGGAAGAGGGAAGAAGAGAGGGAGAGAGTTCGATAGGGGCGAGCACGAGATATAGGGCTTAGGGAGCAATTTTCGCTTCCTACCTCGGCACTCCTCGTCTCCTAGAATAATCGATCGTATAATTATCGTGATGTACCTGCTAATGCCGCGAAAATCAGCCTTCCCCTCCTACTCCCCACTCTCCTTCTCCTTTCCCGCCCTCATCGCAACCGTCCGCCGAGAGCTTCGCGCAGACGGCGGCAGGTTAAGCGTCGGTAGTAGGAGCACATGGTAATTATATCAGGGACTAATGGATATAGTTAATTGCTAATTATGAGGCCTGCCGAATGATCGATAATACCGTGAGGCATCGCGGCACTCGCAAACCCAACCCAACTCTATCCTGCGTCCTCTCCAAACCCCTTCTCGATCGTTCGAAAGGATCGGGGAAAGGAGAAGGGGAATTGCCAAGAGTGTCATTCCGGACACAAATTTAGCGCGTCGCGAAGCGTGTTACGTTCACGTTCTATTCGCTATCTCGCTTCTATCTAAAGAGTCCAAGCTTAACGAGCCGTTCATAGATTAGCAAAGACATATTCAACGTTGAAAGTGTCTTTTCATGAAGTTTCTTAGAAGGAGAAGAAGTCGAGATGATTCGCTTTGGTTTGTCCTCGGAGTCAGAGTGTGTCTAACTTCCGAGCGTTGCTTGTCGTACTACGATGAAAATGTCAAAGAGCCGAATAACGTTAGCCCGTACGAGGGGAGACTTTATTAGATCGTCCATAGTATAGTCTACATAGTCGATGCAAAAGCCAAGGCTTTTGCTATACGCTCACCGAAATCGACAAAGACAGGAACGAGCAAAAGAGAACGAGCAAGCTGAGGTACGAGCAACGAAATTCGTCCAAACGTTGGACGCTTTAAGACGACACGACGAAGAGAACGTCGAAAGATGTCGTTGATATCGGGGAGGTTGCCAAAAATCAAAGAGATGGAAATTACGTCCCCGTCGTCGTCGTCGTCGTCGTCGTCGTCGTCGTCGTCGTCGTCCTCTTCCTTGTGAAACCTCGGCTGAGATTAACTAACGTGATTTTGGAATACCGTTGAAAGTCTTTGCCACGGCTTTATAGACGATTATCAAGGATGCTTTTAAATATATTCTCGACGAGTACTACCTATATTGTTGGATAAGACAAATAAGTAGTCGCAGATAGTGTAAATGAGTATAACAATCTGCTTTAATAAGTTAACGACGCTTTTATGTTACTTCGAAAGACTAAAGAGAATGAATAGGATTCGTGTATATTTCAAATATGTTAATTTACGTAGGAGAATCAGAATGAGATTCATTTGCGTCGTTTAATTTCATAGAGTAGCACTGTCGAATATACACTATAGTTGATTAACTGTGTATATTATTTTTAGATACTATTTGATCTTTCCTCTCCTATAATAAAACCCATATATGTGAGGATTCTAATAAGTTGAATTGATAGTACGTAGATAGCTAGCTAACACGAGCTTAAGTCGGAGGAACGATATCGATCGTTATTCATTCTTTCATCCTCTCTCGTCCGTTTCTTACGATAACGCAAATATTCCCAGTAAAACGCAGGAGGAATAATCATCTTAAGAGAGAACCACCGACCGTTGTAGTATCGCCGGAACATCTAGAATTACGCTCATTAACACCACGGCATCTGCTAATGATTTTGCTTGGCTCCGGGATTGTGTAACTCAAGGACTTGCGCGCAGAAATCAGCCGCGGAGAACGAGTCTTCTCGGAATAAACTCATTCCACGTATGGACTTACGCTTTGGTAAATTTGAGGCATTCGTGACGTAAGACAATTCATCGACGCTTATTGTCGCCGAGATATAATCGAATCGTTTTTGTCCCGATCGTAAAAGATCGTCTCGATCGATTATAGATCTCATCGAAATATTCTTATATAATCTATGATAATTATCACTTAGGATTTTTTTTTCTTTTTTTCTTTTTTCTTTTTTTTTTTTCTTCATAAACTCGAAACACGATTTTATCTTGAAAATCATTCTCATTAAGCTAAGGCCATCTTAGAAGACGTACTTTGATACAGCTCTCGTGTTGTTACGCGCTAAGAGAGTTCGTCCACGAGATTGACCGGATTTACAAGCGCAATAATAATTTATTCCCCCCTTCTGACATAGGAGCAAGTGGATCTCTTAACGTACGTCGAGTGCTCGCACTGATGACTTCTGAGAAGTTGTCTTCCACGGCGTCGCGAGCGACGACTCGCCAAGGAAAGCGACGATCTCTCGCACAATCATCCTAACGATCTCGACGTCTCGAAGAAATAAATCGGAGAGGAGAATGCGTTTTGTTAATGGAAACAAATACATTTTGGTCTAAATAATCGTAGGAAAGATATCTATTCGAGGTTACAAGTAATCTTAAGTAATTCAAAAACGTTTAACTAAAACGAATCCAATCGATCTTCTTGAGATGTACTCGGGTTCGGGGAAGAAAAACAAAAAAAAAAGAAAACACAAAAAAGAAAAAAGAGAGAAAATAAAGAAAAAAAAAAAAAAAAAAAAACTTCCGAAAAAAGACAAAATAGAAAACGAGATACATAGTAGAAGAAGCGCAAGAAAAGAGGGGGAAAAAAAGAGCAAGCAAGCGGCTTGACACTTCGTGCAGGACCGCGGCCACGGTCGGTTTAATTAAGTTGCACGAGCTGCCTGGCAGAAGTTTCGTCGAGTTTGTTTCGAGGTGGTGGTGCTGTCGGTAGTCGTGCTAGTAGCAACGTCAGCGATGTTGGTGGTAGTGTTACTGGTTGTGATGGTAGTAGTGGTGGTGGTAGTGGGGACGTTGGGTGTACAACGACACAAATAAATTTTCCCGGAATGGCATTGTCTTTGAGGTCGACACATTTGCGGAATAATACTCGATAACTCGGGGGGTCGAGGAGAAGTTATATTAGGACGGCTTAATTAACCCCCTACCAGGATCCTCTCCCCGCCAATTCTATCTTCCTTCTCCTCTTTCCGCAACCCGCCACCCACCCCTCATCCTATCTGTCTCTATCTATCTCTATCTCTCCTCCTTCTCACCTCCTCCCTCTTTCTGTCTCTTTCTCTCTCTTTCTCATTCGCTCTCTCCCTTCGCCTTCGCGACCTCTGCCTCGTTCGCGTAACCGAGCTGCGCTCGACCCTCTTCCATTGAGGTTATAGATATCTGCTGCGACTCATTATGGATTCCTTATTACTGGAATAGATTAACGGATTAAATCTTAGTCAACGACACGAAGAGAAGATTGCGATGGTATTGGTGACGGTACTGGTGGTAGAAACCCCTTCTTCTCGTTCTCTTCGACGCCTCTAAAGCGACGCCTCTCCATTGTCGTCACCTTTCTGCGACTACCTAAAGCGGGTCAATAATCGTTTCGTTAAGAATTCCATTATTTCATCAACGAAGATGACTGTTTCAACCAGGGTAGTATCTCTTTCTTTCTTTTTTTTCCCCTCTTTTTTCGTTTCTTTTCTTTCTTTCTTTCTTTCTTTCTTTCTTTCTTTCTTTCTTTCTTTCTTTCTTCAACGTCGATGTTCCATTAATGTTTTTTCATTCCGAAACTGCATAAAATTTATTCAACCGATAGTAAATGTTGACAACGTCCTTTATATTCGAAGGGGGTAAATAAGAAAATTCATTTTAGCGTTGGGTTCCCTATGCGATTCATATAAATCGATATCCCTCTATTTCTCTTTTGATCTCTCCCGATTCTAGCGTAATCTCTTTTGACCCGGTAAAGTCCAATCGCCAACGGAACACTATTTATTCTCGAAGTTTCGAAGGCTCGGCCCGTAGGTTGAGCCGAAAGCAGCTCACTTCAAGGGTAATTACGAGAATTCGCCGTCCTTCTCGTTCGCGCTGGCGCAACTCAGTTCGTCCCCTCTCCGTTTCTTCGTTGGAGTAAAGTATACCGGTGTCTCACTCGCACTCACCGATTCTATCGGGCATAATTACCTTTCGCTGTCCCTCTCGGATAATCATTGTAACACCTAAGCACCCTACCTAACCTACCAGCCGGAGAGAGCAGCCTAGCCAGCGTTTCCAAGCGTTATTCCGACCATCGATCGACCGTTTCTAACGACGATTTCCGTGCTACGACGTGGTCATTGCCGTACGAGACGATCGTTTTCGTTAACGATTACAGTGTCGCGAGAGGGGACTCTCGGATTATCGCCTCGTCTCTCTGCACCTACGTGGCTAATCCGATAAAAATAACCTATTGCCTTCTAAAGAGAGTCTATTTTGATTAGAAGAAGAAAATCGTCGAGAAGTAAAATTATAGGATTATTATTAGATACGTAAAATTTCACTTTTAATTACCAATCGATACGACGTGATTTCAGATTATATCCAAAATAACAAAACCAAAAATATCTTCATTCCGAAATAAGGATATGTCGTATAAATAAATATTAGATTCGAATTTCTGTCTACGATGATTATGAAATCACCTCTCAGAGGAGACCATAAAGGGTAAACATTTTTACAAGAAGTTATCCGACGATCTTTATCGTCTTGGACTAATGAATAATACAAGCGAATTTCCTAGAATCGAATGGAAATTGTTTGATAAATGAAATTTCTCTGGCAACGTATGTCCGACTTGTCAAATCAAATCACTTGTACGATCTTATCGAGTCGTACAGAATCGTCCTATTTTGTAAAACTCCTTAAAAGGATTTATACGTAGGAGTGTCCTCGTCGAACGTAGAACGATATCGATAGGTATATCTATCGAAACAGTGCTTTTCCATATGCTATGCGTTTGACCTAGTGCCTGGCAGCGAGCAACGATAAACATTCGCAGCGTACCAGTATCAATGACTTTTCGTCTCGATCCAGCAGAATTCGTGGACCATACGATCCAAGTTTTATCGATCTCGACTACTCTCTGTCTCTCTCTCTCTCTCTCTCTCTCTCTCTCCCTCCCTTTCTCTCACACTCTTTCTCTCTCTCTCTCTCTCTCTCTCTCTCTCTCTCTTTCTCTCTCTCTCT
>NC_057700.1:1966417-1980106 GCF_014466175.1 Vespula pensylvanica | reverse complement strand
CTCTCTCTCTCTCTCTCTCTCTCTCTCTCTCTTTCTCTCTCTCTCTCTCTCACTGTTTCAATAGACGATACATACAGAGCAAGAGAGGCACGTGCGCGCGAGCGCGCGACGCATTAAATCATTGAAATTTATGCAACAGCGCTAGCGTTGGTGGTGGTGGTGGTGATGGTGGTGGTGACGGTGGCGGTGGAGGAAGAGGTAGAGAGTTGGAGCTAGAGGTGGAGGTGGAGGTGGAGGCGGAGGCGGAGGCGGAGGTGGCGGTGCTACTACGCGCCCAGTATCTTTCACTTTTCATTATGGGATCATTTGTCATGCGGCGTAGATCCCTTATCACTCGGCGATCATAAACAACCAGGCATAAATTTCAACTTTCGCGCATAACCTGACGGCGAGGCATCGACCGGCGCCATGAAATTTATTACTTTCAAAACGACGAGTGTACACGTTTAACCTATGACAAACTTCTCCGCTTCTGTTGCGCTATAGCAGTGGCCGGTTGACCAGCCGGTGCTCGACGATGATAATCATCTCTCGTTGCGATTCGGCTCGTGCGTTACATCGTTTTACCGCTCGCATCCTATCGCTCGTTCATCGTTCAACGCTATCGACGCGAAACTTTGAACGTTTTCGAACAAGATGAATCTGGTAGATCTTTCTAACGTCGTCTCTAAGCAAACTGTTTGAATAATTTTTCAATGGAGATACACGTTAACGTAATTTCTTAATACAAGTACTACGAAGATAGTTATTTTCTTATATACGTATCGCCCGTTATCGTTTAGGAAATATCGTACATTAGATTTATCAAGAGATCAAACGAATATGTATTTCGATATAAAGTTCCGACGAATTCGACTGTCGTTCAAGAATCGATCGATAAAAGTATGAGCCTCGAGATAAAGTAACGAATAAAGTGATAATATGGAACTAAGGGATTAGAATGTTCGAAAAAGTTTTCAAAACTCGCTCAAGACGAATCATGCGTTCTCAAAGGGAAGTTGGTAGTAGCGAGGAAGAAGGAAGAGGAGGGTGCCGACTGTGGGCTGGGTCGTGCATAATTATGTACCTATGCTTTATGCGAGCAACGACGTTGTAACGAACGCGTTCTGCTCGGCCAGTGCAGCAAACTCGCAAGAGTACTGGAGCGGGCGCTTTCAGACACTGTAAATGAAAGTTGAGAAAGTGTGCTGTGCGTGCGAGAAAGAGAGAAAGAGAAAGAAACAGAGAGAGAGAGAGAGAGAGAGAGAGAGAGAGAGAGATGCGTCATCGCAGTGCGCGTTAATTAAAGCTCATTGTAATAAAGAGCAGTTTTTATTCATTTTTGCCTTGCTCAACGGGCCGGCCTCGTGCGCTCGCGCGAGATATTTTTATGTTTAATTATATTATGTTTTACGAGTTCTCCAGACTATCTTGCCGCGAGAAGCTTTCACTATTTCTATCCTTCGTGTCTCGTTCTTCTTTCTCATTCTTCATTCTTTATATATTTTTCTTTGCCCAAGCGGACAGCTTTTAAAAATTTTAATTGTGAGAGCCGTTTATCCGTTAATAGACAGAACTCTTGTGTGACATCTCTCGATTGAAGAAAATTCATTGCCAAAGAATATATAGGTATGTATATACATATGTATGTATATACATATGTATGTATACACATATATATTTATGAGTACGTATATAAGTATATATACATGTATATATAGCTATATATTATCGTATCTTACTCTCTTAACGAGAAGTCATTTCGTTCGTCTAATGATCAGCTTACAGGTATTCTTAACGACGCATGTTTCATTTTCTGATCTCGTTACAGCGCTATCTTCTTTGGATATCACGAAGGGAATTGCTTGGAGGCTTAACGATTAAATAACTCATTATTACTTATCGGTGTTCTTGGAAGATACATTTGATTCTCTCATAAGGAATATATATTCTTAAGCAAAAGTGGAAAGGATCATTTCGATCTTTTACATTCGTGTTTACTTTTCTTCCGACGTTTTGTAACTGATCTAATCAAAACTATGATAAAATAAAATATAAAAACTTGGATTAATAATTTCTGTAAAGATTGTCTTCGATCTTCTCCAAACCCTCTCTCTCTCTCTCTCTCTCTCTCTCTGTTTTCCCCTCTGTCTAACATACCAAGAAATATCAATTAACACTACGTCCCATGGAATTAATCTCGGGAATTAATATCGCGACGTTGCCAATTAATTTTCGTTAATTTCGAATCAGCAGTTTCTCGAGCAATAGGAGAGACACAGAACACATTAGTATTAGTGGCAGTAGTAGTAGCAGCAACAGCAACAGCACAGCAACAGCAACAGCAACAGCAACAGCAACAGCAACAGCAGCAGGAACAGCAACAGCCAGTAGGAGTAGCTAGCAGCAGTAGCAGTAACGCTCGAGAACCGGCCGCCTAACACACAAATCCCTATCACGGTGAATCGAGGCGTCGCTGGAGAAGGAGGAGGAGAACGGGGATGGTGAGGAGGAGAGGTAAGAGTAAGAGGAGTTGGAGGAACAGGAGAAGGAGAAAGAGAAGGATAGTGAGTGAACGGGGGATGGTGGGAGAGATTCGAACGGGGAAACGATGGAGAAACGCAGCAGGCACGAGCTGTGTAGACACTTCTCGGAAAGTTTCATGGGTAAGCGGATGGTATGGGCGCATCGGCCGCTCGCTTCTTGTATCCGGCCAGCGAGAGTGTGCATTTATCAAAACACACACATTTAATTATGCCTTAGCGCGCATCCTTGCCCGTAGTAGTCGCACTACCACGTAACGGAGACTGTCTGAGGATGACGGTGATAGTGGTGGTAGGATATCTGGTAGTGGTAGAGGATCTGGTGGGAGAGGAAAAGCGCCGGATACGTGGTGCTCGCGCTTAATTCGCACCCCGGAGCCGTGACGGAACGACTAGCGTTGCTTAAATTAAAACCGGATAATAAAAGCGCCAGCGAGACCATCCCTTTCGTGTTGGTTCTCTCTTTCTCTCTCACTCGCTGTCTCTTTCGCTCTTGTACTCATACTCGAGACTCTACTCATTTTCTTTCTGCCTTTTTCTCTCTTCCTCTTTCTCTTTTTTTCTACATATAGATATGTGTGTGTGTGTGTGTGTGTGTGTGTGTGTGTGTGTCTATATATATATATATATATATATATATATATAATAGGAATGTCTATATATATATATTTTTCTATCTTGCCCCTACCACTACCTTTCGAAAACGACTAAAGTAACGAAAAGCGGAACGTGTGAATTCGTCGCCGAGAAGATTAAGCGCGTAAAAGGGTCGCTGGTATAAGCGGTACTGATCTTTCAGAGAATCTGCCCGCTCCATACATTTTCTTCCCTCCCAAATATTCCGTTCTTTTATTCCACTCTACTAACACTTTTCGTTTTATCGCATTGATATCGTTGATACGTGAAATTCAATGAGAACAATATTTTTATAAAATCGTAACTACTTATAAGTATTTGATATATAGATATAAATCGCTATATACTTATGCATATAGGAAGAAAAAAAAGTTATACGAGTAGGGTTTATTCGGAAAAAAAAGATTCACTTCGGTAACGGAACGTCTTAACAATAAAGTAAAAAATCGATCATATCTAGAGATCGATCATCGAAAGATCGGATTACAAGAGGGGAAGGAAAAGAAAGAAAAAAAAAAGGAAAAAAAAAAGAAAGAAGTAGAAGAAGAATTGTCGAAGGGTGTGATTCGTAAGGGAAGACAAAAGACCCTCGTTCGACGAGAAGAAGAGGGTGCCGCTCGAAAAGTACTCGACGTAGACGAAGGTCGATGAGCGTGTCGTTCGCGACTTATCCAGACAACGACGACGACGACAACGACGACGACGACGACGACGACGACGACGACGACGACGACGACGACGACGACGACGACGACGACGACGACGACGACGACGACGACGACGACGACGACGACGACGTATTTAAATTCGCTCGAACTTTGGCAGTACGGTTCTCAGTAAGTTCTTCGCTTTGCGTTGGCGTGCGCGCGAGCGCGGCCGCACATGGCACGGCTGAATTGAAAAGCTAATTCTCAGCGTACAATCGACTCGTCTCGGGCCAGGACAAACTTTGTGAATGTGTCTCATTAACCGAGGAGAGAGAGAAAGAGATAGAGAGATAGAGGGATAGAGAAACAGAGAGTGAGAGAGAGAGGGGGGAAGAAGATGATGGAGAAGGAGAGAGAAAGATATACGCACGCGCAAATCTCGTATCGCGTCGTGCGTGTACGTGCACGTGAACGATTCGTTCGCTGTAACCCCTCTTTACTCTTCGCTCTCTCATTCTCTGGCTTTCTGCCTTCCTCTCTCTTTCTCTCTCTCTCTCTCTCTCTCTCTCTCTCTCTCTCTGTCTCTCACTTTCTCTCTTTCTCTCTTTCTCTCTCATCCCTCTTCGTTCTCCCACGCATAATCGCCCGCGGTCAAATATTCTCGACGACGAGGCGTTTCAATTTAACGTCAACGTATCTCCGCCACCGCATTTATCCTTTAACTGTTTTACCACTCCTGCGCGGTAGTTAGGTGTATATGTATGTATATACGTACCTACGTACGTACGTATGCATGTATGTATGAACATAGATATATAGATATACGTATATGTGCCTCGTTCATGCATGTATAGCCTATATACATCACAAAGATTTATTAAGTCTACGCTTTATGGAAAATATAGGACGATGTGATTCAATTCGTAATATAATACGTATAATCTATTTCCAGTGAGATCGCAGAATCGTGGTGATAGATTCAAAGGACAAAAGTATTTCGTGTTGTTTACGTAATTGTAAACAATTAAGATTTACGTTAGATGGATACCTCACGTTTCTTAACACAAAGTTTTTGTTAAGAGAGAGAGAGAGAGGGAGAGAGAGAATATCTGCTTGATAACGCAGACTATAATGAGATACGTTCGGTAGGATTAATGAGCGTCAAAGAAAACGAGATGAATTATGAATGGCATTTATTATTCCTGCCGCCGAAGCGACCGACGAAATAACGATGGCAATCGTTCCACGATTGTGATCATAGTAATGATAGTAATAATAATAACAATAAGAGTCTTGTTCTGGGAAACCGGTCAACTCGAGACGAAAGAGATGAAAGATAGAAAGGAAGGAAGGAAGGAAGGAAGGAAGGAAGGAAGGAAGGAAGGAAGAAAGAAAGATAGGTAGATAGAGGGATGAAGAAAGATAGGAAAGGCGAAGGGTAGAATACAGGGATGGAAGGGCATGAAAGTTCGTTTCTCCCTCTTATCCACCCCTCGTCTCTATTTGCATAAAATCGTCGTAGTCGACGCCTTCGAGGATAATGAAATGAAACTAAACAAATAATGTAGATGCTAAACATTAATTACATTCGCTCGAGATCGAGGGAAAGAGGGAGAGAAAGCGAAAGAGAAAGATAGATAGATAGAGAGAAAAAGAGAGAGAGAGAGAGAGAAAGGGACGAAGAAGGGTGGAGATTTCAAGGCTGCAAGGGTTTCACAAAATTAAGAGACGACGGCAGGAAAACGGACGAACGACCGAAACGGCGATGGAAAGCAAAGGGTCGAAAGCACGGCGAATTAAGAAATCGTTTAAGAAGTTTAAATCGGAAGGAAAAGGGTGGATAAAGAAAAAGGCTGTCGCTGTTCGATCGCGAATACATTGTCGTCATGAAAATATTTCTCAATGTCTCCTTTTTTTACCTTTCTTTTTCTTTTTAATTAACAAACTAAGAATTTCATTAACATTTAGTTAAGAGAGATTACAAAGCAACGATATAACCTCCGATATGTTAATGACGAATGAATTGAGAATAAAAAAAGTTATCGCAATAAAAATCATTATTTTATACGACGTTGAGATAATCGTATTCGCGTTTTTACAATGTCATTAAGAAAAATATAATATATCTCTGTGAACGATCTTTGTTTTCAAAGGTCACCGAAAGATCTACGAATGATCCAAGAAAGACATTCTTGAGATTGATGTACATACGTGTAGATGTACGTCTACGTAGAGAAGAGAGGATTGAGTTTCTGTGCTTACGAAAGAACGAGGAATGCGACCGGGCGATCTTCTCACGTAGCATACCGTATGATAGCCACTGACCGTTGCATTTCGTTGGGTATGCATTTACGAGCATGTTGGACCTCTTTCGCGGAGACATTGATGGACAAGCGCAGCTTATATGGACGTTGCAAGGGAGCTCTCGTCGTAGCCGTTTACATATTTATGTTATGACTCCGCTTCACTCGACTTAATTGACGGAATTGCCATAAATTTGCGAATATCGCGTAGTTGAGCGGCGAAGGACGATACAAGAGCGCAAGTATCTTTTTATCTTTCATCCGTGTGTACACATATTCGCATGCACACACACTTATATATATATATATGTGTGTGTGTGTACACGTATATGTATATAGTATATTATAAGTGTGAGTTCGCGTGTGTGCGCAAGATCCATTTCTGCAAGTACGAATGCATGCAATCGTAAGTATTAAAATGAATTCTGATGAATACCGATTAGGGATTCGAAGATATTTTTCTTGGAAACTCGTCAAAGTTATTGAACTTGTACTATCCATCGAGTTTTCTCTCTCTCTCTCTCTCTCTCTCTATTCTTTTTCTTTGTTTCTTTCTTTCTCTTGGAGGTAGATTGGAGGTAGATTTATAACAACGACGTAGATATATCGAAAAGACAAAGAAACTTTGAAAGTTTCAAGTTTTGACTATAGTTAATCTCTATGTGCGGGTATGTTAATACATAGAAAATAAGTTCTATGTGGATAGATAGATAGTAGAGAAGTTTCAGATATATCTTCGTTCTTCCCCGATTCTTATCGGAAAGTGACGAAGAACGACGTGACCAAAGTAAAGAAAAAGTCTAACCTATCACATGGCTCAAGAAACTCGGCGTTTCTCGAATGATGTAGGCACACGCATAAAGTGGACAAACTAGGGCCATTTGTCTACTTCTCCGGCAAGGTCGCCGGCGTTGCACTCTCTGCGATGTCGGGACATCGACTGTACTATGCGGGAGAAGAGCGCCAGGCTAGTTTATTTCAGGGATAATCCAAACAAATGTACTCAGCGGCTCGCGAGTAAATAACATGCAAATTCCGTAATGCTGCTTGACCGATGGCTTCGCTCGTCTCGGAGACTCGGACGTGCCGTCGCGGAATCTCCGCGGCGAGTCGACGTCTTTCCGTTCGTCCGCTCTTCTTATAGCAAGTGTAAAAAAGAAAGAAAAGAAATATCGTTTGGTTACGAGCGAATAGGACGAGGAAAAAATATACGACACGGTCGCTAGATTTCTTATTAAGGGCTTTCTTCTTAAGCGTCTCCAATTACGTACGCGTGATAATATTTCCCGTAACGATTATGATCTTCTCGCTTAAGTTTCACATCTGTAAGATCTAAATGCGAAATTTCTATCTCTATTCGGAGGCGATACTAAAAGCGGGAAACTTATATGAATGAATCTATTACTCATATACGTTTCTACTTCAAAGATACTATTCCTGAAAGCTTTAAAAGCTACTTATCAAACTATTAGTTATCAAGTCATCGATCTAACATGAAACGATCTTATCGAATCAAAAGAACTATTTAAACTTGTTTCATTCTTTATCTCTAACAAATAATACTATTATTCTGAGAAAGTTGGAAACCCTCTAACACGACTAACGCAACGCGTGAACTCGATCAACGTCCATCCTTCGATCTCGGTAGATTCGATAAATCTTTAAGTTCGACGATGCAATAGTGTTCCAGTAAACCGCGAGAGAGTTTCAGTTCCTCTGTCTCTCTCTCTCTCTCTCTCTCTTTCTCTCTTTCTCTTTCTCTTTCTCTGGTAACGAATGCGGCGACGTTAGCTCGCGGAGACTCATTCGTATCTAATACCCGTCTAGTAGTACGGATAACCTGGTTTAGAAAGGCGAACGGAGGTAGCAGATGGGGTGTTGGCCGGCAGTACCGGCTATCTCAGACTTCCCTCATCTTGCGCCTGATCCGCCCTCGACCCGCCATCCTCCCTTACGTCGTGCCACCCTCCTGCTTTATCCGCCCGCTGACCATCCGCCCCCATAGTTTCCTGGGAGATCGATTGTTATGCATAGCCTGTATTTGCCCGGCCAGTTCTCTCTCTCTCACTCTCTCCTCTCTTCTCTTTCTCATCTCTCTCTCTCTCTCTCTCTCCCTCTCTCCCTCTCTGTCTATCTCTCTTGCTTGTTCGCTCTGTAATCGGCTACGAAGCGAGAAGGGAGAAGAGAATCCAGGAACTCGACTGCAGGAACAGGAGGACCGGCTGCCGGCTGGTCGACTGATCGACCGACCGACCGACCATCCAGAAGGGACCTCCAACCTCTTCTTCCTTCTTCCTTAGCCCTCCTAAGTTCACCCCTTCGTTCACTATCTATCTCCCTCTCTTCCACCCTTTTACTCTTACTCTTACTCTCTTATTATCCCTCTCTTCTTCTTCTTCCTCCTCCTCTTCTTCTTCTTCTCCTTCTTCTTCCTCTTCTTCCTAACCCCTTGTAGTATATAGACAACCTCGAATACGAAGAAAGCAATTTCAGACGGACAGGAAAATTAGATGCGCGTGCTTTTAAGGCTTCTCAACAGGATACGCCCTTGCGAATCGATAACCTCACGTGGAATGGTTTATGCGTCGCAATAAGAAACTCGATCCCATTCCTTTCCATGTACTTTTCCATTCGGCTTACGTATCATTTTCGAGTCATCGACTATATCTAATATACATTCTACTCTCGAAATCTCGGACACTTAGCTACGTTGAATTTCGATTAAAATCAAAGCAGAAGAGATTCGGGTCAAGTTCGGTAATCGTTTGGATAATTGCCGATAAACTCGAACATTGCACGAAACTATATCGATGATCTCACGTATGGAATTCTTGATGGAATACTCGACGAAATTAATGAGTGACATCGATTATGTTTTTGGTATATCATGCGATTTAACTATTGTCGAACAATCGAGATAAAAGAGAGGATCAATGTGGCCCGATTTATTGGACCTTGAACATTTTATTTTTGGATTCACCTAATTTCATGATCGGAATCTGCTCGTTCAATCAACCGAATAATTATACCTAAAACTATTCTTATTAGTAGCGTTATTCTTGCTCTCCCTTTTCTTTTTACGAATACCGCGGTTAATACAATAAGAATTAAAGATACGTTAACGAAGATCATTGATCCTCCTCGAATCATTTTTACTCTTACCACGAATCAATCGTCTTGATACTTCTTAATAAGTAAAATCTAGTCGTATTATATCACACAGTGAAATGATAGTAAATCATATAGATACGTGAGTTCATAAATCGGAAATAGGGTTTAGCAAGCGTAACAATCGAACAAGAACGACATGCTTTAGAAAAGTTTGATTCCAAATCGACGTGAAATCTGGTAACAACGTTTCGCATCTGCGGGCGTATAAAGAGTAACGTCGAAGCGGTCCTCTTTTGTAAAACAACGCTTCGCGATAGAGAACGCGTGTATCTGGCCCCGCAGCGAAAAAGAGAGTCCTTTCCGCGCGATTTCTCCCCCGAAATAATAGCCAGTCTTACGCTTCGATGATGGCCAACGTTGCAAAACCTTTTTCGATGCGGGGAGTTTGGGCGAACCTATACAATGTCGACGTCGTGCGCGCGTGCGCGCTCACAAACAGACGCAGACACTAACATGTACACACTCGTTCGCCGATAACCCTATTACGAGAATTTGTGACGGTGCAAATATACCGTTACGTAATCGCCGATAAATTCATTTCAACGATTTATCTACGATCACCGATCGTCGGAATTCAGAATCGAACTGGTAACATCAATTTCGTTGGACCGTTCAAATCGAATAGAAAAATTTGTTCCGGAGGAAGCTTCGATCGACGTTTGAAATTTTTAAACAGAGAAAGAAAAAGAGACGGAAAGACAGAGAACGAGAGAGAGACAGAAAGAGAGAGAGAGAGAGAGAGAGAGAGAGAGAGAGAGAGAAAGAGAAAGAGAGAGAGATAAAGCAGCTC
Organism: Vespula pensylvanica; assembly: GCF_014466175.1. Classification (NCBI taxonomy): domain Eukaryota; kingdom Metazoa; phylum Arthropoda; class Insecta; order Hymenoptera; family Vespidae; genus Vespula; species Vespula pensylvanica. Next base: position 1,970,037 of record NC_057700.1, on the reverse strand, counting down.
GTACTATTCGGCAGAGAAACGATGTCTATGAACGAGAATGTTTATACTTGCACGGACGGGACACTCCGAAGCAAACAACGAAATGCAAATCGAGATTACTCCGAGCTGCGCTAGCTGTTAACCTGAATTATTCGAGTCTTAATGATGGCTTAGGCACCGGTCCACTGATCTGAGGGATTAAACCGTGAATATTGCAAGGACTAATGAACACCCCGGAATTAGGTCCCCCGCTTGGACTTTCGCGTTTCGAAAAGCGATTCCTCTTATCGATCTTTATACCTTCCGCCTTTTGATTCTCTTTCGTTCTATCGAATAAAACAGAGATATATAAGAGAAAGTTTTAACATCCATTAAAACTCCCAGTATCGAAAATAAATCGATACGATAAACTATTTTAGAAGCGTTGAATGATTTATTTAATTCTTTTATGAAGATATATATATATATATATATATATATATATATATATATCAGATATATATTTTACAAGTCATACAAAATACTTCGTTACTACTTGCATTTCGATTTCTGATACTCGCTTATGGAAAAGAAAATCAATACGAAACTTGGAAATCTATTGATTTGAATTTGTATCGAAGAAATAAAAAAAAAAAGAAAAAAGATCTGGTTAATTCTCAATCAATAAAAATTTTAGGATAATTCGGCTATTATTTTACGAATCAATACATAGAATACACTTCAAACTTTCTACGCCCGAGTTTTATTAAATTTCCGTCTATTGCACTTTGTCCTTCCTCGTACACGTATAATGATACCTGGCAATGCGGTTGCGAGGAATACAAAACGTGAAAGCTATCGGTGGGCAGAAAATGGCGATATGAAGCGCTCGAAAAGAGGTGGTGGTAGATAAACGATGGGATTGGGGAACGCGGTTAACCGAAGGAAGCTGGAACAGAATCGGCAGTGCAAAACCGAGAAACAATAAAAGCGTAGGGTGGTTGTGAGTGAAGCGTATCAGAGAGGAGGGGGGAGTTTGGGGGAGGGAGGTGGAAAGGGGAGCGAGGGTGAAAGGGGTAAATGGATAACGACGTTTCGATCGATGAATATCGAGGAATACTTGGAGAGAAAAAAGACGTAGAGAAAAGAAATTAAAACAGGAAATAAAAAAGAAAGAAAAGAAAGAGAGAAAGAGAGAGAGAGAGAGAGAGAGAGAAAAGGAAAGAGAAAGAAAGAGAAAAGGAAAGAAGATGGTGTTGGCGAGAGTGTTCGCACGCATAGAGTTCTCTCTTTTTCATTCTTCCTTTTTTCGACACGTTCGGAGGTATTCGAAGTCGAGGTGAAACGTTTAACCTTCCCTTTCTTGCAGTCGGTGCATACCGACTCTCACTACCACGAAGCCCGTTACCCTCTGGCATTTATGTGTTCATAAAGCTCGAAGGATCGCAGTCGCTTTGAGTAGTGGAACACCCTGCTCCAAAGAAGGAATAGGGTGCTGAAGGTTCGTGGAGCAGGTTGTAGAACGAATGAGAGGAAGAGAGAGAAAGAAAGAGAGAGAGAGAGAGAAAGAGAGAGAGAGAGAAAGAGGGAGAGAAAGAAGGCAGAGTGGCGCGCGATGCCGGTAGAGGAGGGCACTAAGGGGGTGGTGAGAGAACGAACGAGGGTGTTTTTCCACCACCAGTTGCTTGCGGCACCCGCAAACCCCTCTCGATTCTACCTCGGAGAAAGAGAGGGAAAAGGTGGAAAGAGATTGCCGAGAGTAGCCGAGGTGTGGGTTGAACGTCCAAACCATAAAAGTCGTAAACTCTTTTCTAACCATCTTCTTTCTTTCTCTTTTACTTTCTTTCAAGTGATATAATCGACGTTCGGAAAAAAATGTTGTATTTGTAGAGTGAGGGTGAAAGAGAGAGGAAGGAAAAATATATCTCATTACTCGCTCGATCCACCACGCCAAACCTTTTATACCAAAGTGTTAGACTCCAGGCAAAGTGGTTCAAGGTTAAACGATCTAATTCCTACTGGAATTTAGACCGAGCGACGATACGAACTATTTCCGTCGAGAGTACGATTACATCATGGTTGTGTCGCGGAACGATTATGGTACCCCCGCGTGGCTTGCTTTTAATGAAACAAAAGTGACAATCAGCAAGTTTCTTTTCTCCGTGCTAACACTAGAATTACTGAACCGCTACAAAAACCAGATTTTAGATTTCTTCTTTCACGATTATCGAAATCATCGTCGTCGTAATGATTTTGATTGGAAGCTATTTTTGTTTATTCGTTATGATCGTAAAACTGCATTAACTAAAAGTAATAAGAAATATTTGTTAATACGGCAGATAAATAGTTCGAATGTTAAAATCTATTTTAATCGGGTATACTTGGAAAAATCGATAGATATGATCGATTATAATTTGATTAGATAGAAGCAAAGAATAACTCGTAATTCGTTTATCCAAATGTATCCTTTGATAACTCCGAAATTTTTACCATCGAAACCGTCGCGACACAGGCCGAAATTAATTTGATCGATTATTCTGGTCTCAGCTTAAGAAACATTCACTCGCGTCTCGTGCATTATGCTTGCCCGGGGGCTAGCACGATCCCTCGTAACAGTCTTTGCTTACATTAGCCGCCCTTATGCAAATTGATAGGAAACAAAGTACGCCGATGTGATCCTTGGTACTAGGCGAGAGAAAGGAAGAACCCTCTTGTCTCGACTGTCGAATAGTGTGTCGGTTAAATGAACTTTCTACGTATTGGACTTGTATCCACAAGACATATTCTACATAAACCTGTGTTGAAGCTTTTTAATTGTTCCACGGTTTAACGGTTGAAATATATTGAAAATAATGGCTGAGAAACTTTGTTACAAATATAATAGAAAATCATTGATTACGATCACATTATTTTCCTCAAAGAAATCATTTGAAAGATTCTTTTACAAATAAAAAAATAATTAACGAAAAGATTGCGAGCATTACAAGTTGTTAAAAAAAAAAAAAAAGAGAGAGAGAGGAAAAAAAAGAAAAAAGGAAAAGAAAAGAAAAAAAGAAAGAAAAGAAAAACAAAAAAAAATCGTTATAACGCGGGTTTATCGAAAAAAAAGTCTTAAAGTTGTTAAGTATGTAAGAAAAAGAAAAGAAAGAAGAGGATAGCAAGTCGCAAGGACAAGAACAAGGATCGTCTAGGTGGTAGCGAAGGTAATGTTCGGGCCAGTGGGATGAGGGATGGGCCGAGTGTCCAGGTTGGAGGGTCGTTTATTGATCTCTCAAGTCCGAACCTCGCCTCGTGTACAAGAGGAACCCAACCCCATCCCATGCGCCCTCGTGACTGGCCACAACTACCCCAGCGGCCGCACGCCGAGACACTGGACACAACGACGACTCCCTCCTCAGCTTCTCTCCGTCTACCTTATTCCGCCCTCTTGGGAAAATAGGTTCCCAACCTGAACCCTTCTCGTTTGTCTTAGAGAAAAGCAGTTTGGCGCAAGCGGACGAGCGTTTAAGAATTTTGACGAGGATCTAAATTGGGCCAAGCCATAATCTAGTGATCTTTTAGCGAGGCAAACCACTTTCCAAGCGTATATAATAAGTTCTAAAAATATTGCTTGAACGTTGGTTCGACGTTCCTATAAGAATATTATTATAAATCGATAGTTA